>NC_036874.1:9073747-9080154 GCF_002910315.2 Salvelinus sp. IW2-2015 | reverse complement strand
AATTACACGGACGCAAAACCACCAATCCTTTTTCTTCACAAAAAAGAAACTCGAGGAGACGGGTTGACATGGAGGGCCGAATGAATCCCTGTCGCAGAGCTTCCGTGACATATGTCTCCATAGCCAACGTCTCCTCCTGGGACAAAGGATACACATGACTCTGGGTAGTGCAGCGTTTACCTGGAGGTTTATCAGAACAGCTCACAGATCATGGCACCTGTACATGCCCATCTGTAAATAGCCCATCCAACTACCTCATCCCCATATTGTTATTTATTTTTTTGCTCCTTTGCACCCCAGTATCTCTACGTGCACATTCATCTTCTGCACATCTATCACTCCAGTGTTCAATTGCTAAATTGTAATTACTTCGTCACTACGGCCTATTTATTGCCTTACCTCATTTTCACACACTGTATAAAAATGTWAATTTTTTMGCAAAATATGTCAAACACAATATAGAAAAATGCCTTACCTTATCTATGCACACGCCTAAAGCCTGACCTGAAACAGTAAAATATGTCTACATTATGAAACTTCTTGAAATCGAAAATACAATAGATGTAACGAACATTACCGAAGGTGGCTCCCCTTCCTGTTCGGGTGGCGCTCGGCGGTCGTCGTCGCCGGTCTACTAGCTGCCACCGATCCCTTTTTCCCTTTTCGTTTGGTTTTGTCTAATTGTTTTCACCTGTTCATTGTTTGGTTGTTAGGGTGTGTTATTTAAGTTAGTTTAGCCCGCTTCTGTTTGTGCGGGCTTGTCATTCTGTTTTGTATGAGGAGTTTCGTGTTTTGATGTTTTTTTTTCCACTGTCCGGATTATTGCCAGTGTGTACTATAGTGAAGTGGATTTTACGTCATATGTTTTGACGTTACCAGTTGTATTTTCTGGTTGGACATTAAAGTGTGGTTTTGTTCCCCGTATCCTTTGCTCTCTGCGCCTGACTCCTTACCCATTTTCCTCATCGATCGTAACAGAAGCCCGCACCTCTCTAATGGAGTCAGCAGGAGCAGCGACCACCCCTCTCCCCACGARGGAGGAGAGAGTCCTTCATCACACGTCCATCCTCCATCGCATCGGATCAGCTATGCGATGGAGCTCCAGTCCCCGTTAGCCAGTGTGTCTGTGGAGGTCACGGCTGTGGTGGTCTCCAGCCCGTCTCCCAGCCAGCTCACCCTCACCTCCTGAGGGTAGAAGCCTAGAACGCTGCACTCCAGCATGGACAGCTCCCCGTAGCGAGAGGGCTTGGTCAGGCGGACTTTGACACTGGGAGACACTGGGAGGCACTGGGACATAGGATGACGTAGAAATTAAGTTGTCTGTCTGATGAAAGTCCCCGGCCCGAAACAATTTCGAGTCCAGCCACCCAATAGACCCAGCAGAGAGCCATGGAGTATCCAGTCACCCAGACAGAGACAAATAACTACACTGAAGTCTACCAGTTGAAGCAGCTATCATTGACAGGTACATCCCACTGTGTGACGAACAAGATTAAGCTCCACCTTGCTGTACTGCTGTAAACTGTTTCTGATATTGAGTGAAAATAGTTGTTTTCCCTTGCCACACCTGACAAAACAAATGGCATTTTTTAAATACGTTTTGTACGGTAAGTGATAATCTGTGGAATGAGTTGAAGTTAATATCAGCCCTCACATGGACAGAATGAGATATTTCTGGTTTGGGTGGTGTGTTGGCAAAATATKATTTTCCTCATATGGTTGCCCTGAGTCACTGCATTATCTTTGTGCAACAGTAACCAACCACTTCCTTTTATACAAAAGTATAATAGCCAGGGCTAACCATGTTGCAGGTTTACAAACTGAGAAGTACACCCAAGGGAAGAAAACACCCACAAAGAATACAGTAACAAGTATTTCTTATTTTCATGTAATACAGAAATGTGACATTGAATAAATGTGTAGTGCCTACATTACCAAAGCAAAAAAATAATATGTCCCAATCTGAAAYACAATTAAGGAGTATTTTATTAAGATTATGAATAAAATATAGGAAATAGTGAACTGCATTATATTGGTCGCCAGCATAGTTGTAGGTTGCTGAATATGATAATTGTCCTTGGTATTGTTGCATGGAGCCCTTGCTGTATAGCTGATAGCTGATTGTTGCCTATGTTCTTAAGGCCCAACCAGACCTCTTGGCTTTTTTGATAAACCAGACTCCTGTTGCTACTCCCACCACTCCTAGAGTCACACCTCCAACACACACTGCTGTCTCTACAGTCTGGTGGTCCGTGTGCACTTCAACCTCTGTGGACACATATAGTGAAAAAACAATTAATTTGTTAGTGTCCCTAATACAGTATCAARAACATCCCACCTTTCTCTGCGTCGTACCCTACAGTATAAGGTCACACCAGCAGTGACTCACCCCAGATCCTGGTGAGGGGTTCCTGCAGGCTGACATGACCCACACTACAGGAGTAGATGTCCCCCTCCTGAGGTGTGATGCTCAGGTAGGAGAAGATCCTGAAGCTGAAGTCTTTATTGGAGTAGTACTGGGTCTGAATGATGGTCCTCTCTCCCACCGGCTGCTCGTTCCTGGTCCAAGTCACATCCACGGGTGTTGGGTGGAAATCACTGACCCGGCAGATGAGTGTGTTGGGGACCCCCAGCTCCACCTCTCTCTGGGAGTATATGTGGGAGGTGGGCACCTCTGTTGGGGGGGGGGGGGGAGATTCTAATTTGGGCACTTCTTCGTCCTCTCACCTCGGTGACCCGCAAACTGATGATCACTCTACCACTCGAGGAGAGTGTCAATTCGTTATTATGCTGCATGAATTTCATCAAATAACCAATAACCTGCACCCTTTTTTGTCCATTGTTTTGTGCGCTCCCGAGTGCGGATAGAATCAAATCAAAGTTTAGTTGTCAGTGTGCCGAATACAACAGGTGTAGTGAAATGCTTACTTAAAAATTGCACTGTTGGTTAGGGCTTTTAAGTAAAAAAAAAAAAAGAGAAAGTATTAGGTAAACAATAGATAAGGGAAAAAAACTGTAAAATAACAGTGAAAAGAACAGTAGCGAGCCTATATACAGGTGGTACCAGTACAGAGTCAATGTGCGGGGGCACCGGTTAGTCAGGCTAATTGAGGTAATATGTACATGTAGGGATAGTGTTCACACCAGTCCAAACGAACTGAACTAAGGGGCTAAATGCACCAGAGTTCGGAAAAAACGCACCAAACCAATTTGTTATATAAGACACCTTAGTCCACTGCGCCACCAGGATGGAGATAGCATTTTAATGCATACAAAGCGGTTCATTTTAGTCTATTCAAACAGACCCCATTTCAAAGAAAACAAGTACTCATTAAGATCAGGTGTGGCCAATTAATGGGCATGGCCATAACACCTGAACACACTTAACAAGATAGACGATAGAGCYTTTTATTGACGTGAGAACAGAATGTATATGTTTCTAAATAACATTATTAGAACGTTAAACATTTTCTTGTGGTTTTTATGGAATGTCTTTTTAACATTCTCTGTACAATGAGAACATCACAAAATAGAACCATGAGAAAARMTTATGCTGAAGTACTGAAATCCCCARAGACAAATGTTGTTTCTTAACCTTCTCTGAACTATTTGAGAACATTCCCAATATCAAACCACTTTGTCAAGTTCCTTAAATGTGCTGAGAATGTTCCAAAGCCAAGCAACTACCCTGCATCATTCCCAGAAAGTTGTGGTAAGGTTGTACGCAAAATAACCATAGGACAACCACGCTCTCACCAAGCTCTAAGAAACATTCTCAGAAATGGTTCTCAGATAATGATGTGCTAGCTGGGGTGTGACTTTGCAGAAACAGCACTCACCTATTGCCTCTGGCGGGCTCTTTTCTCCCACAATGCAGCGGGGGATGTTGTACTGGCAGGTTCCGAGGGAAACGTACACTTCGTGAGGCAGTCCTGGGTCAGGGGTCCACTGCTGGGCGAACTCTGACAGACGCCGCTCTACCCGGTAGGTAATGGGGTCAACGTAGAAGAGCTCATCTCCATCAAACTCCACGTCATACTCTTCGTCGCTAGGGATGTTTTTTTGGCAGAAGGTCAAAAACCGCAGCAAATGTTTGCCTGTGTTCAATAACAGAAGTTGAGATGGAAAATGACACATCTTGCTGTCTAGTAGCATGCTTTGCCAAAAAGTARGAGAGATGTTGAATGCAATATAATTCATTTGGTTACGCCTTTCAGTAAAATGTTGTTTTAATAACAATGGGAACTGATATAAAGCAGCTGTCTGCATCTATGGGTTTACGGAATAGAATACCGGAACACAGTATGGGTTAGCACTGCTAAAGTGATTCTTGCAAGGAAAATAATTCCCAGTCTGCTTCCTTTCTCTCTTCACATTCCTCTCTCTCTCTCATATGAAAAGAGTGAACGTGTACTTACTTTGGCAGTGTGACAGTAGACAAACACCCAGTATAAAAGCCAGGAACACTCTGCACCCCATCCTAAGTACACTTGTCCAGTGAGGGTTATCAGTAATGTTCCGATTCTTGTGTTGTACTCCAAACAGTGCTGCTGAAGGTGTCAGGTGACTTCCTCAATATCATCAGCCAATCGAATATTTTATCTGGATGACACTGATGTTATTACCATAGCTATGGTTATTACATAGAAAACATTAGGCCTTCTGAGCATGCATGGCACACCTTACACACAACTAGGGTGTATCAAAGAGGTGAAACGTGCAGAACTTTGCAGATAGAAACTCAATAAATAGCGCTGAGACATGACTCCCTATTCTGCATTCTACACAATACATTTCTATCTGAATGATCAGCATTGCCCTGACATAGCCCACGTCTGACTGCTGCCACCTACTGAGGAGTCATGATCATTACAGTGTCTGCCCTTTATTGGTAGTTAAACTGTACGTCCAACCGGCCTCACAACCGCAGACCACGGGTAACCACGCGCCAGCCCAGGACCTCCACATCCGGCTTCTTCACCTGCGGGATCGTCTGAGACCAGCCACCCGGACATTGATGGAACTGTGGGTTTGCACAACCAAAGTATTTCTGCACAAACTGTCAGAAACCTTCTCAGGTAAGCTCGTCTGCGTGCTCGTTGTCCTCACCAGGGTCTTGACCTGACTGCAGTTTGGCGTCGTCACCGACTTCAGTGGGCAAATGTTCACCTTTGATGGCCACTGGCATGCTGGAGAAGTGTCCTCTTCACGGATTAATCCCAGTTTCAACTGTACCAGGCAGACAGCGTGTATGGCGTTGTGTGGGTGAGCGGTTTGTTGTTGTGAAGAGTGCCCCGTGGTGGCAGTGGGGTTATGGTATGGGCAGTCATAAGCTACGGATAACGAACACAATTGCATTTTATCGATAGCAATTTGAATGCACAGCACAGGAGGTTGGTGGCATCTTAATTGGGGAGAACGTGCTCGTGGTAATGACTGGAGCGGAATCGGTGGAACGGTATCGAATACACCAAACACATGGTTTCCAGGTGTTTGATGCCATTTCATTTTTTAAGTTCCGCTAATTATTGTAACGACCATGGGTTTATGAGCGCGGAAATCGACTCTGCCGTTGGAGCATGCTTTTGCGGCACAGTCGATAGCGCGCCGGACCTCGGGCTAGAAGGTCGAGGGTTTGAGACCTGCTCCCTGCTGTTTCATTACATTATTATGAGCTTTCTCCCCTCAGCAGCCTCCACTGATAGAGATACCGCGACAAGATCCCTAGGCCCTTTGTCCTTCCATTCATCCAACGCCATCACCTCATGTTTTCAGCATGATAATGCACAGCCCCATGTCGCAAGGTTCTGTACATAATTTCTGGAAGCTGAAAATGTCCTAGTTCTTCCATGGCCTGCATACTGACCAGATGTCACCCATTGAGCATGTTTGGGATGCTCACAATCGACGTGTACAACAGCATGTTCCAGTTCCCGCCAATATCCAGGAACTTCGCACAGCCATTGAAGAGGAGTGGGACAACATTCCACAGGCCACAATCAGCCTGAAAACGCGCGGCATGAGGCAAATTGGTGGACGCACCAGATACGMACTGGTTTTCTGACCCATACCAACATATGCATATCTGTATTCTCAGTGAAATCCATAGTCTAGGGCCTKATTTATTTAAATTCAAATCAAATCAAATTGATTTATATAGCCCTTCGTACATCAGCTGATATCTCAAAGTGCTGTACAGAAACCCAGCCTAAAACCCCAAACAGCAAGCAATGCAGGTGTAGAAGCACGGTGGCTAGGAAAAASTCCCTAGAAAGGCCAAAACCTAGGAAGAAACCTAGAGAGGAACCAGGCTATGAGGGGTGGCCAGTCCTCTTCTGGCTGTGCCAGGTGGAGATTATAACAGAACATGGCCAAGATGTTCAAATGTTCATAAATGACCAGCATGG
>NC_036874.1:8974071-9073722 GCF_002910315.2 Salvelinus sp. IW2-2015 | reverse complement strand
GTCAGCAAGTCAGCACCTCAGGAGTAAATGTCAGTTGGCTTTTCATAGCCGATCATTAAGAGTATCTCTACCGCTCTGAGGTCTCTAGAGAGTTGAAAACAGCAGCTCTGGGACAGGTAGCACATCCGGTGAACAGGTCAGGGTTCCATAGCCGCAGCAGAACAAGTTGAAACTGGAGCAGCAGCACGGCCAGGTGGACTGGGGACAGCAAGGAGTCACCGGCCAGGTAGTCCTGAGGCATGGTCCTAGGGCTCAGGTCCTCCGAGAGAGAGAAAGAAAGAGAGAATTAGAGAGAGCATACTTAAATTCACACGGACACCGGATAAGACAGGAGAAGTACTCCAGATATAACAAACTGACCCTAGCCCCCCGACACATAAACTACTGCAGCATAAATAATGGAGGCTGAGACAGGAGGGGTCAGGAGACACTGTGGCCCCATCCGATGATACCCCCGGACAGGGCCAAACAGGAAGGATATAACCCCACCCACTTCGCCAAAGCACAGCCCCCACCCACTAGAGGGATATCTTCAACCAACAACTTACCATCCTGGACAAGGCCGAGTATAGCCCACAAAAGATCTCCGCACGGCACAACCCAAGGGGGGCGCCAACCCAGACAGGAAGATCACGTCAGTGACTCAACCCACTCAAGTGACGCACCCCTCCTAGGGACGGCATGAAAGAGCCCAGTAAGCCAGTGACTCACGCCCTGTAATAGGGTTAGAGGCAGATAATCCCAGTGGAGAGAGGGGAACCGGCCAGGCAGAGACAGCAAGGGCGGTTCGTTGCTCCAGAGCCTTTCCATTCACCTTCACACCTCCTGGGCCTGACTACACTCAATCATATGACCCACTGAGAGAATGAGTCTTCAGTAAAGACTAAAGTTAGACCGAGTCTGCGTCTCTCACATGGGTAGGCAGACCATTCCTAAATGGAGATCTATAGGAGAAAGCCCTGCCTCCAGCTGTTTGCTTAGAAATTCTAGGGAAAATTAGGAGGCCTGCGTCTTGTGACCGTAGCGTACGTGTAGGTATGTATGGCAGGACCAAATCTGAAAGATAGGTAGGAGCAGCCATGTAATGCTTTGTTGGTTAGCAGTAAAACCTTGAAATCACCCTTGCCTTAACAGGAAGCCAGTGTAGGGAGGCTAGCACTGGAGTAATATGATCAAATTTTGGGTTCTAGTCAAGATTCCTAGCAGCCGTATTTAGCACTAACTGAAGTTTATTTAGTGCTTTTATCCGGGTAGCCGGAAAGTAGAGATTGCAGTAGTCTAACCTAGAAGTAACAAAAGCATGGATGAATATTTCTGGATCATTTTTGGACAGAAAGTTTCTGATTTTTGCAATGTTACGTAGAATTGACTGATTTACAATTGACTGTCTCTCCTATATGAACTGTAACTCAGTAAAATCTTTGAATTTGTTGCGTTAAAATTCCTGTTCGGTGTGTATTAATATTATATGAGGTCGACCGATTATGATTTTTCAATACAAAATACCGATTATTGGAGGACCAAAAAAAGCTGATAACGATTAATGGTCGATTTAAAAAAAAAAATGTATTTATTTATTTGTAATAATGACAATTACAAACAATACTGAATGAACACTTTTACTTTAACTTAATATAATACATCAATAAAATCAATTTAGCCTCAAATAATAAATGAAACATGTTCAATTTGGTTAAAATAATGCAAAAACAAAGTGTTGGAGAAGAAAGTAAAAGTGCAATATGTGCCATGTAAAAAAGCTAGCGTTTAAGTTCCTTGCTCAGAACATATGAAAGCTGGTGGTTCCTTTTAACATGAGTCTTCAATATTCCCAGGTAAGAGGTTTTAGGTTGAGGTTATTATAGGAATTATAGGACTATTTTTCTCTATACCATTTGTATTTCATATACCTTTGACTATTGGATGTTCTWATAGGCACTTTAGTATTGCCAGTGTAACAGTATAGCTTCCGTCCCGCTCCTCGCCCCTACCTGGGCTCGAACCAGGAACACATTGACAACAGCCACCCTRGAAGCGTCGTTACCCATCGCTCCACAAAAGCCGCGGCCCTTGCAGAGCAAGGGGAACAACTACTCCAAGTCTCAGAGCGAGTGATGTTTGAAACGCTATTAGCGCACACCCCGCTAACTAGAAGAAAGGTGTTGATGTTTATGGTTAGGTACACATTGGTGCAATGACAGCAATGAATGCGCTTGTTAAATCACCCGTTTGGCGAATTAGGCTGTGATTCAATGATAAATTAACAGGCGCTGCATCGATTATATGCAACGCAGGACAAGCTAGATAAACTAGTAATATCATCAACCAAAGTGTAGTTAACTAGTGATATGTTAGATTGGTTTTTTATAAGATACGTTTAATGCTAGCTAGCACCTTACCTTGGCTCCTTGCTGCACTCGCAAACAGTAGCCTGCCACGCAGTCTCCTCGTGGAGTGCAATGTAATCGCCATGATCGGTGTCCAAAACCGATTGTTTGAAAACTTGAAATCGGCCCTAATTAATCGCCATTCCGATTAATTGGTCGACCTCCAATATATTATATATATATGAATAAATACACACAGTGCCCTTTGAAAAGTATTCGACCCCTTGACTTTTTCCCAATTTTGTAGGTCACAGCCTTATTCTAAAATATTTTTTTATATAATCCTCAGCAACCTACACACAATACCTCATAATGACAAAGCGAAAACAGGTTTATACATTTATCAAATTTATTTAATAAAAAAAAAAAAAAAGAAATACCTTATTTACATAAGTATTCAGACCCTTTGCTATGAGACTCGAAATTGAGCTCAGGTGCATCCTGTTTCCATTGATCATCCTTGAGATGTTTCTACTCCTTGATTTGGAGTCCACCTGTGGTAAATTCAATTGATTGGACATGATTTAGAAAAGTCGAGGCACAGATCTGGGGAAGGGTACCAAAACATTTCTGCAGCATTGAAGGTCCCCAAGAACACAGTGGCTTCCCTCGTTGTTAAATGGAATTACTTTGGAACCACCATGACTCTTAGAGCTGGCCGCCCGGCCAACTGAGCATTCAGTGAAGAAGGGCCTTGGTCAGAACCCGATGGTCACTCTGACAGAGCTCTAGAGTTTSTCTGTGGAGATGGGAGAACCTTCCAGAAGGACAACCATCTCTGCAGCACTCCACCAATCAGGCCTTTATGGTCGAGTGGCCAGACAGAAGCCACTCCTCAATTGAAGGGACATTACAGCCCGTTTGCCAAAAGGCCCTTAATGACTCTGACCATGAGAAACAGTAATACCTTATTTARGTAAGTATTCAGACCCTTTGCTTTGAGACTRGAAATTGAGCTCAGGTGCATCCTGTTTCCATTGATCATCCTTGATGTTTCTACAACTTGATTGGCGTCCACCGGTGGTTAATTCAATTAATTGGACATGATTTGGAAAGGCACACACCTGCCTATATAAGGTCCCACAGTTGACAGTGCATGTCAGAGCAAAAACCAAGCCATGAGGTCGAAGGAATTGTCCGTAGAGCTCAGACAGGATTGTCGAGGCAGATATGGGGAAGGGTACCAAAAKAAMTATGCAGCATTGAAGGTCCACAAGAACAGTGCCCTCCATTATTCTTACATGGAAGARGTTTGGAACCATCAAGGCTCTTCCTAGAGCTGGCCGCCCGGCCAAACTGAACAATCAAGGGGAGAAGAGCCTTGGTCAGGGATGTGACCAAGAKCCCAAAGGTCACTCTGACAGAACTCTAGAGTTCCTCTGTTGAGATGGGAGAACCTTCCAGAAGTATAACCATCTGTGCAGCACTCCCAAAAATCAGGCCTTTGTGGTAGAGTGGCCAGATGGAAGCCACTCCTTAGTAAAAGGCACATGACAGCCCACTTGGAGTTTGCCAAAAGGCACCTAAAGACCCATAAGAAACCAGATTGTCTGGTCTGATGAAACCAAGATTGAACTCTTTGGCCTGAATGCCAAGTGTCACATCTGGAGGAAACCTGGCACCATCCATACGGTTAAGCATGGTGGTGGCAGCATTATGCTGTGGGGATGTTTTTCAGCTGCAGGGACTGGGACACTAGTCAGGATCAAGTCAAAGATGAACAGATCAAAGTACAGAGTTCCTGGATGAAAACCTGRTCCAGAGCACTCTGGACCTCAGACTGAGGCAAAGGTTCACCTTCCAACAGGACAACGACCCTAAGCACACAGCCAAGACAACGCAGGACTGGCTGCAGGACAAGTCTCAATGTCCTTGAGTGGCCCAGAAAGAGACTGGACTTGAGCCCTATCGAACATCTCTGGAGARCTGAAAAWAGCTGTGCAGCAAKGCTCACCATTCAACCTGACAGAACTTGAGAGGATCTGCAAAGAATAGGGAAAAACTCCAAATACAGGTGTGCTAAGCTTGTAGCGTCATACCCAATAAGACTCGAGGCTGTAGTCATTGCCAAAGGTTCTTCAACAAAGTACTGAGTAAAGGGTCTGAATACTAATCTAAATGTAATATTTTAAAATGARAAATTAGCAAATATTTCTAAAAAKCGGTTTTTGTAGATTGATTAAACTGTTTTCCTCATCAATTTTTGAACAATGCTAACGTAACAAAATGTGCAAAAYGTCAAGGCGTCTGAATACTTTCAAAAGGCACCGTATAAATAGGGGTGTACTGTGTATACATATTACAAATAGAAAAGGCTTTATAGAAGGTCTCATTTTAATATATAGTTTTCAAATGACTGGCATGCTTCTGAGCAGCAATCCAGTCAACCAGGAGGCAAAACAATGTTCAGGACATGTTCTGGAATAATAAAGCATGACTAAGTGGAGGAGGATAAATATAGAGTATAAAAGAAAAGCAAGACAGGAAAATAGACTCACTGGTAGAAAGAAACATGATCATTTGACCATTGAAATACASTACTATACATCTATCTATATATATATATACACACACACAATTTCCTTAGAGATCTAACAGCCTAGCTTCTATACATCTCATTTGGTGTATGTCTTGGTCCAAACTTCAACGTAGGATGTCTGCTCCTGTATACATGGTGATTTAACAGCTAACCACTGGTTAGCTTACAAAGCGCATCATACTGTGACACTTTCTGTATTTTGAAAGTTCTATGTTGAAAACTTGATGGCTGACATGCAAAACATTGTGGATCTGTATCAACAGTGGACTAACGAAACAAATTACAAATGACTGTTTGAGTGGAATTTTCCTTTAAGCACAAACAGAATGAACGGAATTGCTTAGAACTGCAGACCGATCAGTTTCTATGACTGCTGTGATTAAGACTGCAGTGTCACCATCAAGAAACCTACTCCGTTCCTGAGAAATGACAGCTGGGCTGTTTCTTAATGGTAAGTGCCATACATGTATGACAAATCTCACTGTCAAGAAAAAGAGTTTCATTAATTAGATCTCTTAAGAGTAACATAACATGGAAATAAAACTCTCCTGCCTCTGAACTTTATGTCCAGCTGAATGTTGGTCTGTTAGCAGTAAGAACAGATGTAAAATGAAACAGAACGCAACAACAAAAAGTACTGACTCGTGACTGCAGCTATAAGACTTGACAGAAAAGACATAACTACCAGATCTGAAAATCAACCACTAGACAGTGACGGCCTCGTAGTGAGAGAACAGATAAGTGTAAGCATTACAACACTCACTCCACATAGCTTTCTGTGAGGGCAAGTAGGGTTTCTGCCATACTGCTTATACCCATTCAGTTCTTATCAATCTATGAGTGCACATCAAGAAGTGTCCAACATGGGGCTGAGCACATCTCTCCACATCCTTTCACTACTCCTCAGTCTCCCTCTTTGGGGGATCGCCATAAAATTCTTCTTTATAAAAGAAACGTAGATAAATTGTACAAATATTTACACAGGGAGGAGAGGGATAACAAGGCATTTGTGTTGGGGGTCTTGAGCAGTCAGAGTTGGTCCGATGCGGTTTCTGTCTGAACATTCCGAGAGCACCACTTTCTCCTCCATAGCTGTTGTAAGTTATGATTGACGCTTCTGCGCAGTTTATTTCTGATAGTTTCAAAAGCTATGAAGATGCCAAGTGAAAGCAGATATGCAATTTGTTGCCACCACAACACAGTAAAGACTTGGATATACATTATCCTGAATGGTCATTTCATAGGGAACTGTCAGAGGGGCTCTCGTTATATTACCAACATTTAGAGAATAAAGGCTCTAACATGGCAGCCGTTCTTAAACCTGGCTGAACTCTCAATATGTTTCTGGTCTTCAGTATCCTTATTGACCTTCACCTGTCCTCCACCCTGCACACAAATCCCACCATCATCATTCATCTTGGAGWGTTCGTGCTGGGGTGCCTTTCGAGGGAGGGGCACTCTTTCCCCTCCCTTGACTGTCCCAGGAGACTTCGTCCTGGGGCTGCCGCATGTCCCTGAGCTCGACGGGGGTTCCCTCCCTCTCCCACTGTCTCATCAACCCGAGTCTGATTCACTGGTGTCAGAGGAGGAGGATGACGAGGAGGAGGAAGAGTCTGAGCTGGAGCTGCTGCCGCTGAGGCGGGAGGGCTGGGCGTGAGGCGCCACACCACTGAGCTTCTCCGCTGCAAGAGAGAGATAAAGGGGGTAATAGGATTAGCATTTATCTCAATGCTAAATGCTACATGTGCAACAGCAGTTCCGTGTGTCTGTGTGCATGTGGCTCTCACCCTTGGGTTTCTGGGGTTTCTTGCCAGAGTTGAGCTGTCCGCTGACATCCTGCAGCCTCCTCTCCAGCTCACTCTTCTTCTCCAGGGCCAGTTCCTCTCTGGACTTGCCGGGGCCCCCTTTCTTCACTGTTACACACAGACAGGAAGACCGGTTCAAAGTTACATACTCAGCCCACACACACATATCCAAACATTCCATAGTGAAAGACTGGTACCTTTTGTATGGTATTAGTCAACCAGAGCGCTAGCATGTAGCATTTTATCACCACAGCACCAGCTTGTAGCATCAGTCCTTTGTAGCATWGCAAGGCATTAGCAAGTGTCTGCAGTGACAACATGATGCATTCCCATTCACACCATACTGGCTAACCACAGCTAGCATTAGCTATCGCTATTCGTTCCCCCTCACCATAGGGCTTACGGGGCTTCTTCCTCAGGCACATCATGACGTAGCGCTCCAGCTCYCGCAGCGTCGACGGCTTGAGCGTCTCAAAGTCTATCTCGATCTCCTCGGGGTTGGTGTCGCGCAGCGAGGGCTCGCGGGACTGGATGATGTGGACGACGCGGCCCAGCTTTTCGCCYGGCAGCTTGTTGATGTCCAGGCTCAGCTGTCGCTTCTCGTCGTACGACATGGGAGACGTCTCCTCCTCCTCCTCGGAGTCATAGTGGGGCAGCATGGAGAAGGCAGGCGGGGCGTAGTAGGGCATGGTAGCAGCCTGGGACTTCTTGGTGTTTCTAGGGAGAGGGAAGCTGTTAGAGGCCGTGGAGTAGTACTAGAGAAATTGTATGCAAACTTTTCCAGCACGGAGCTTATTTTTTTTCACGCCCGAACTTGTGGGGACCCAATTATACATTTGTTGTAATCATTTCTCGTGACCCCCACCCCAAATATAATGACAACCTACATTGACACATTTACATKAAAAAAATCACCTTCAACTCATTACATTTTCATCTCTTATCAAAATGAACTTGATATACTGCCCCATACAATAATCTGTACTCTGCAACCCCACTGCAGTTTCTAGAGATACAAATGCAGGTGAAGTTGGAAATTGGATTGTGATGAAAGAGAGGAAGTATAAAATGGTGTAAGAAACTTTAAAAAAGCGAAGTGAGGAAACAGAAAAGGTGGAAGAGGAAGCAATGTGAAAGTCTACAAAATGAGAGACGGAAACAAGCAAGGTAGGAGAAATAGAGGACATGGATGACCGATGGAAAAGTTGAGTAAAAGCAAAGAGAAAGGTCATGTTTGAGGTCAGTGTGTGCTTACTTGCTGCCCTTCTTGCCGGGGCCCCTCTTGCCCTGTGAGGAGGCGGGAGCTGAGCTCCTGCTACTGGATTTACTCTTCGGAGTCTTCCCCGGCTTGGCCGACGGCATCTCCCAGTCCTCACCCCCTACCGCCGCGCTGGGCCGRCCTCGGCTTCGCTTCTCCGGCTTCTTCTTCTTCTTRTTCTCCTTCTTGTCTTTCCTCTCCCTCTTCTTCTTGTTCTTGACAATTGGGCCCTGTGAGAGGGCTGCCAGCTGCTCGTGTACGGCTCGGAGCTGTGACCGGGGGGCAGACCAGAGGTGGAGTGTTCAACTGGACAAATACACTTCACTTATATGGCTAGATCATGAAGGAATACTGTGATATTGTATTTAACTAGGCAAGTCAGTTAAGAACAAATTATTATTTACAATGACGGCCTACCATAGAGTTTAACAGTGAGAAAATACATGTTTGAACTCAGAGAGTACTTGTATAAACATGTACACCAAATGAGTGAAAGTATGCATACTAGCATGGATTTGTCTGAATATTAGAAAAACCTGTGTTGGAGAGAAGTCTAAAACTCTTGATGCAGTCTATGCTTGTGATGTGTAGATGAAAGCTGGCCTGTGTTAGGTGTGTGGTACAGTGTGTTAGGTGTGTGGTACAGTGTGTTAGGTGTCACCACTGGTGTCCCCCAGGGCTCTGTTCTAGGCCCTCTCCTATTCTCGCTATACACCAAGTCACTTGGCTCRMTCATATCCTCACATGGTCTCTCCTATCATTGCTATGCAGACGACACACAATTAATCTTCTCCTTTCCCCCCTCTGATAACCAGGTGGCGAATCGCATCTCTGCATGTCTGGCAGACATATCAGTGTGGATGACGGATCACCACCTCAAGCTGAACCTCGGCAAGACGGAGCTGCTCTTCCTTCCGGGGAAGGACTGCCCGTTCCATGATCTGCCATCACGGTTGACAACTCCATTGTGTCCTCCTCCCAGAGTGCTAAGAACCTTGGCGTGATCCTGGAACAACACCCTGTCGTTCTCAACTCACATCAAGGCGGTGACCCGTTCCTGTAGGTTAATGCTCTACAACATCGCAGAGTACGACCCTGCCTCACACAGGAAGCGGCGCAGGTCCTAATCCAGGCACTTGTCATCTCCCGTCTGGATTACTGCAACTCGCTGTTGGCTGGGCTCCCTGCATGTGCTATTAAACCCCTACAACTCATCCAGAACGCCGCAGCCCGCCTGGTGTTCAACCTTCCAAGTTCTCTCACGTCACCCCCGCTCCTCCGCTCTCTCCACTGGCTTCCAGTTGAAGCTCGCATCCGCTACAAGACCATGGTGCTTGCCTACGGAGCTTGAGGGAAACGGCACCTCCGTACCTTCAGGCTCTGATCAGGCCCTACACCCAAACAAGGGCACTGCGTTCATCCACCTCTGGCCTGCTCGCCTCCCTACCTCTGAGGAAGTACAGTGCCAGCAGTCAAAACTGTTCGCTGCTCTGGCACCCCAAGGTGGAACAAACTCCCTCACGACGCCAGGTCAGCGGAGTCAATCACCACCTTCCGGAGACACCTGAAACCCCACCTCTTTAAGGAATACCTAGGATAGGATAAAGTAATCCTTCTAACCCCCCCCTCCCCCTTAAGAGTTAGATGCACTATTGTAAAGTGGTTGTTCCACTGGATATCATAAGGTGAATGCACCAATTTGTAAGTCGCTCTGGATAAGAGCGTCTGCTAAATGACTTAAATGTAAATGTAAATGTTGTGTGGTACAGTGTGTTAGGTGTGTGGTACAGTGTGTGGTGCAGTGTGTTCGGTGAACGAGGGGGTTGAGTCTACCTGTGTACACACCTGGTCCTGTAACTCGGCCAGGCGGTGTGCTCGCTCCTCCTCGCTGTCCGAGCTGCTCTCGCTCTCGCTGCTGGGCTCGCTCTCTGACGAGGAGGACGACGACGAGGAAGAAGACGAGGAGTCGCCGCCGTGAACATGAGTGCCCATGCCGCCGCCCATGCCACGGGACTTGGGAGGAGCCTGCTGGAGGGGCTCGTCTGGCATCTTGGCGAAGCGGAACTCAAACACGTCCTGGATGGACAGATGAACAAAACGGAGTGAGAGCTTGTTTTTTTACTCCATTGTGGATCATGTCCCTTTTGTTTTGTTACACAATAATAGCAGTTATCACAAGAAACAAAGTTGTAGGGACAGAACAGAAATGGAAACCAAAACAATTTATAGATTAGTCATTAAGTAGACTTATCCAGTGACTTGCAGTCATTGCGTTCTGCCAAGGTAGACTACCACATATCAGTCATTGCAAGTAAAACCCCCTGAGCATGCAGTGGACAGAGGTCAAGCAACAAAGGTGAACTAAGGGTTCCAGGGTGAATTGTGGTGACAGAACCGAGCTCACCTGCAGCTTGCGGGCCATGCCCACTACGTCATGGTCGGGGGGGTTGTACTTGTAGCAGTTGGAGAACATGAGTCGGACGTCAGCGGAAAACTGCTGTGAATCCCTGTACTCCCGACTGTCCATCCTCCTCTGAGAGAAAGATAGGAGAGAGAAAAGACTGTTTTAAACTCCAACAGATAAAGGAGAGGACTCCAGATAGGGATAAGCCTCCTTAGTTTCATACTGTGACAGATATCCACGCAAAACAAATCTGAGAAGACAGGAGGTAATAATCCATGAACTGTGTATTTCAGCCACATTCAGTTATCATTGAGTCAAGGCAGTGTGTCATCTCTATCTTGTGTAACGGATGTGAAATGGCTAGCTAGTTAGCGGGTACGCGCTACTAGCGTTTCAATCAGTTACGTCACTTGCTCTGAAACCTAGAAGTAGTGTTGCCCCTTGCTCTGCAAGGGCCGCGGCTTTTGTGGAGCGATGGGTAACGACGCTTCGTGGGTGTCAGTTGTTGTGTGCAGAGGGTCCCTGGTTCGCGCCCGTGTCGGGGCGAGGGGACGCCGTAAAGTTATACTGTTACACTTGCAAGCTGACCTTGATGTTGCTGAGGTCCATGGGGCACTTGATGATGTCGTGGTAGTCGTGCAGGCCCAGGGCCGAGGCGTCCACGGGCTTGTAGAAGGGCCAGGCGTAGGCCGCGTGTTTCTTGGACAGCAGATCCTTCAGCACGCTGCTACAGTAACGCAGCTGTTGACTCAGCTTGGCCCGCCGTGGCGCCTTGGGCTGCACAGAGTCCGGCAGGTCTTTCTTGGGGGGCTTGATGGGGCGTCCACTGCCACCGCGCCGAGCCAGGGTCTTCCCGCCTCCGGCCATCATGGGCTGGAGCAGAACGGGGCCTCCTGGGCCCATGGGTCCTCTAACCAGGCTGGGAGGGGGGTCCATGTCCCCCAGGGAGGTGAGGGAGAGGGTGGAAGGGTCATGGCTCAGGCCTTGCCCGTGGCCTCCTTTCCCCAGGCCCACCATTCGACCCCCTCCTACGGCCAGGGGCATGGTCATCATGGTGGAGGGAGTGGTGGTGTCCGCCTTCCGCTTCACTCCTTTCTTCTGCACAGGGAGAGTGAAGAGTTATAGTATGGTATTCTGTAGCCAACATACAGTGTGAAGGCAGCAGCAACAAGTGTGTAGCATCAATACAATGTACAGTACTATAGCACGTTCCTATTCAGGTCTTAGCATCGTCAGTGAAGTGTGGTGAGGTACCTTGGCGGTGGGCAGTGTGGGGGGCAGGCTCAGCAGCTGTGTGGGGGGCAGACTCTTGGGCAGCATGGTCTGGGGAGGGGTGTCTGAGTCACCCGTGTCAGAGGAGGAGTATGCTGACTGGGACACCGCAGGGACCTGGTGAGCTTTCGACGCTGAAAGATGGACAGAGAAAAATCAGACAAGAACACACACATACTGGTAATACTACCAAGAATATTATGGCCAAAAATGTACAGTGCACTACACGTTAAACAGGTTGTTCCAACTCATCTTTAACCAAACATACACAGTACATACACCAACTCGTCGTTGAACATTGCTCTTGCCTGCTTTTTCCCACCACAATCTTCAGAGTGACTCACCGTTGGACTTGCGGCCTCCTTTGCCAGGCTTGCCCGGTTTGCCCCTGGGGGCAGGTGGGGGCAGCTCAATCTCCTCCTGGGGCATCTGGGCCACCTTCTGCAGGAACACCTTCTCCAGGGACTGGGCCATCAGCACGATGTCATCTGTGGGCTGGGAGAGAAGAGGCCACATGCACTTTATAATCAACATCCAGTTAACACAGATACATCTACAGTTGCTGTGAATATGGAAGGGCCTTGTGATAAATTAAATATATTAGGTCTGTTGTCATTGATGCATTAGCCTGACCTACACATGTAAATATTATGGCCATACCTTGTTGTAGATGTAGCAGTTGGTGAACATGGTGTTGAAGTCCTGCATGCACTCACTGGCACTGCGGTAGTAGTTGTTCTCCAGCCGCTTCTTGATGGTTCCCATGTCCATGGGCTGCTTGATGATCTTGTGATAATCCTAGAACAAGAAAGAACGGAATAAAGAAAAAGAGTAATGACTGTTGAAAGGTGGTGTGACGAGGATGTAAACTATGTACAAACACTCATAGGTGTAGGCCTACATGGTGGTGGGTTGTAAAAGCTTGCAACCCCTWTGGCTCTCTAGGACCACTGTTGGTGACCACTAATCTCTACACTTGTTTATAAACAAACAGTGTAACTCACTGGGAGGTTGAGTCTGAAGGCATCTACTGGCTCATGGAAGGGCCAGGCAAAATGGTGCCTCCACAGGGACTTGATCATAGCCTTCTGGAGGAACTGCAGCTGGTTGGTCATGCAGCCCTGCCGGCCGGGGTCCCTGACGGGGGGCTGGATCGGGGGAGGGGGCGGCGCGTGCGGCAGCTGGGGGCTCTCGAAGCCTTCATACAGCAGCGAGGGCTTCCGCATGCGCTTGCCTGGGCCCGAGGCATGYTGCTCCATCCCGCCGCCAGACAGCCCCACCACTCCCAGAGAGCTGCTGACCAGGAGAGAGGAACAGAGGGTGGGAGAGGTTAAAGTAGTGGGATAGACAGGACAGGCGGTGGGAAGACAGAAGGGGATGCATGAGGGGAGAAATACATTTGCAGAAAACAGAAAACTCATTCATATGCTAAAATTATCCCTCAGCTCTGGCATTTAAAAAGTAGTAAGCTACAATGTGCTTGATCTTTGCGATACTTCATCATTGCCCTACAGTCAGTGTCAATACAGTCAACTAATTGTGCATTGTAAGCCAACCTTCATGACGACAAACTTTTAGGTGCAGGCTACACAATTCAAGCAGCAAAGCATTAGGAAGGAACCCTTCGCCAACACAGGCCCTTTGCCATCTGCTCCCTCACCAATGCAATGAGGATMCTATCAATAGGCTGCCACTTTTGGCACAGCCCCGGCAACCCAGATCACTGGATGGGAAATCCCTCGGGCAGCATTGAGGGCAGTTAAACCTGCATTCAGTGATAGAATAGTGACAACATGCAGGTTCTCCCTCTATTCGCTTCCATCTTTTGCACTGTGTGGACCAGATTGACAATTTTATCCCAGTCGCCTAGGGCTCACACAACACTCACATGCCATCCCACTGACACACAAAGGGAGGCAAAGCTCATGAGCTGATTTTCCATCTCAGGACTTACACACACCCCAACACAACATGGCCTTGTTAAGTTAAACGTTTGAAGAAAAGAGAAAGAGCTACAAAGTATCTGGAAATGTATTAATAATATTATTCCTTAATAACCCGGGCAAAAGACTGATAGTATTGTAACGACCCTGGGTTTATAAGCGCGGATATCGACTCTGCCGCTTGAGCATGCTGTAATGAAACAGGCAGGGAGCAGGTCATGTAATGAAACAGGCAAGGAGCAGGTCTTGAACCCTCGACCTTCTAGCGCGCTGGACTTTGGGCTATTGACTGTGCCYCAAAAGCATGCTCGAGCGGCAGAGTCGATATCCACGCTTATAAACCCAGGGTCGTTACACTACTCCCTCCTTTCAAAGAGCGCGTCCTCGCGCTAACTTGCGACTCTACGTCTTATTAGAAAGCGCTTACTTGCCAAGCATACGCACAGTCGTGGATGCAAGGTCCGATCCCACTTCTGACACCAATGTAATGAAACAGGCAGGGAGCAGGTCTTGAACCCTCGACCTTCTAGCCCGAAGTCCAGCGTGATATCGACTGTGCAAAAGCATGCTCAAGCGGCAGTCGATGTCCGCGCTTATAAACCCAGGGTCTTACACTACTCCCTCCTTTCAAAGAGCACGTCCTCGCGCTAACTTGCGACTCTACGTCTTACAGGAACGCGCTCACTGGCCAAGCAGTGAGCCAAGTCGATATCACGCTGGACTTCGGGCTAGAAGGTCGAGGGTTCGAGACCTGCTCCCTGCCTGTTTCATTACATTGGTGTCAGAAGTGGGATCGGACCTTGCATCCACGACAGTGCGTATGCTTGGCAAGTAAGCGCGTTCTAATAAGACGTAGAGTCGCAAGCTAGCGCGAGGACACGCTCTTTGAAAGGAGGGAGTAGTGTAACGACCCTGGGTTTATAAGCYCGGATATCGACTGCCGTTTGAGCGATAGCGCGCTGGACTTCGGGCTAGAAGGTCGAGGGTTCGAGGCAGGCTCCCTGCCAGTTTCATTACAGTATGCTGACCAGTTTACTGCTCTCTCTATGAGTGTTTGTTATACTTAGCCTAATCTCCCAAGTATTTTCGTTGAATTCACTTTGATTTGTGGGTGTTAACCGGTAATAGGCAATAATCAAATGCATTAGCTAGTTAGATTGTGATATGCTTTCATTCTTAACTGTGGCAATCATTTCAGCAGGCAGAGAGGCGAGGCTTCCGCGCTTATTTATAGTCATTGCGTGGGGTCAGTGTCGCCGCCCCGCCTTTTTTGAGTGTGTGTAAACACACCGACGCCAAAACAGACCCTCAGGATCGTCAGTCAAAACCGTCAAACTCCTGTGACTTAAACCCTTACACAACTATCCAATTAGCTCCTCATGTTACTAGCTTGTTTATGTGAGACACCATGTGGAAACGCTAACTTAGCTGGCTAGCTTGCAACCATCGCATCGTTTGTAAACAACTGAATCCAGCTAGCTACCAAGCTAGTTAGCCAGGACGCTAACGTTTGCTGGCGAACATCAGAAAGTAAACAACCGGGTTAGAGCAACTGAATAAGCTACAAATAAATTGCACATCTGCAGCCCTAGCTCGGTTTATTTCTTGGACATTAAGATATATAGCAGGAAAATGGCGGTGGCGCAGTGCCYCTCAATGAAGCGTTTCATCACCACAGCCAATTTTAAACAATCCCCCAGCACTAAGTTATTGAGTAGGCTGACTCACACAAGTCAATATCCAACCTCACTGTATGGTTAACTATCTAAGGGGGTGTTAGGAACAAAAAACATCTCTATATTTACATCTTACTAGCCAACGGAATATTTTCATTGGTTCGTGTCAGAGTTGAGAAAAGAATAGTTAGCGAGCTGGTGCACCGACAGTGAATACTAGCTAACTAGGTTTAGCCATTCAGTCCCGATTCGTGTTAATTTTCAAGCCTGCAAAATCAGCGCCGACCTGAGGCTGAAGGTACAATGTTCCTAAAGGTACCTGTCAAGGGGCGGGTTAACGGCCGTTTCCATCAGGATGGATCCGGATTCTTTTAATGTTCCAATTTTTTTCCACTGTTATGTTTCCACTACATAAYCGCCGAACAGTTCTACAATGAAATGGCGCCGAAAAGCTACCGCCTGCCGCTTTATAAACATATCARGTGGCGTTTCCGTGCAATTCCTGTCTGGTTTCTGGTAATACWTGCTTCCGATTGGCTACTCCGCATAGGGGCTAGATTATGTTTGGCTATCCACGCTGTCTGTAATTTAACATGCCACACCCTACAAGAAGAACATCCTGTCCCGTTAGCTTCAGGCGGCTAGTCTAGCTAGTTTGATAAAAACAACACAGATTATTTGTTTATATAACCGTTATCATCTTTACGTTTACGAAACCGAATGCTTATTACGAGCTACTCCGAATTATAAATACAAAACAATTATTACCGGTGGTAGATCTTCCTCATGTTATGACTGGATAATATTTCCCAATGGTTAGCCCCAAGTAGCTAACGGTAGCTAGCTAAAATAGCCAGAAAATCACCAGCCTTTTAGGCACACTAGCACCTAACGTATTGGCCCTCCAACCTTCATTCTCCTTCAGTTCCGCTATTGGGGTTACCTATGGGCAGGTTTACTTGTGGGGTATATCAGCTGTATCCAATGATTTATATATACACACATCATTGGCTGTATCAGCCTCAGTTGGAGGTTTTATTCAGTCACTTGGTTGGAGCATAAGTCTGTTTTTTTTATTTGAAGTGGAAGTTATGCAATTTGTCWCGTCAGTGGGAGTTTGGGGCAGTTCAGTCATGATGATGCCGACATTTAAATAAGTTGTTGTCAACATCTTGTCATGACATGGCWAATTTTTCAGACAGCTTGATTTTCTCAATTTGTTTCACATCATTCAAAAGTGATAGCCCCTAGGCCTACTTGATGGGTCATTTATAACAAAACCTTTCGATTTTTGCCAATCGTTTTAATGACTGTTTCACTAGTAAAGTGGAAAAACTCAAGTGAAATTAAAATATTGACCAGTGAACCATCATATTTTTGAATAAAATATATAATAATGAAAGAGAAGGATGGCTGTTTTGAATTTGATCAAGTTAGTGTGGGAGAGGTGGGAAACTATTGTTATCCATCAATAATGATGTGGGGCGGCAGGTAGCCTTGTGGTTAGAGCGTTGGACTAGTAACCGAAAGGTTGCAAGATTGAATCCCTGAGCTGACAAGGTAAAAATCTGTTCTGCCCCTGAACAAGGTATTTAACCCGCTGTTAGTAGGCCGTCATTGAAAATAAGAATTTGTTCTTAACTGACTTGCCTGGTAAAATAAAAGAATAGTGATAAGTCAACCGGTAAAGAAACCCTTGATGGGAAACTWTTGAGAATGGTAGCAGACTGTATTGCCACCCCTATTTTCTATATCTTTAGCCAAAGCCTAAAGTAGTGTGTCCACAGGCGTAGAAGGAAGCTAAAGTAATTCCACTGCCTAAAAATAGCTCTAACAGCCACCCAATCAGTTTTACTGCCTGCTTTTAGTAAACTGATGGAGAGAATTTGACCAAATACAATGCTATTTTTCAGAGAACAAGTTAACTACTGACTTTCAGCATGCATATAGAGAAGGGAACTCAACTTGTACTGCACTGTCTCAGATGACAGATGATTGCTTAAAATAAATGTATAATAAGATAGTTGGAGCTGTATTGTTAGATTTCAGTGCAGCCTTTGATGTTATTGACCATAAATAGTTATTGACTAAACTAATTTGCTTTGGCTTTACATCACCTGCCAGCACATGGTTGGAGAGTTATTTATTCAATAGAACCCAGAGAGTGTTCTTCAATGGAAGCTTCTCTAGCATCAGATATGCACAGTACGGTGTCCCTTAAGGCAGTTCCCTTGGGCCGTTACTCTTCTCTATTTAAAAAAATAATTTGCCACTGGTCTTCCACATGTATGTCTGTTATAAAACGATGTTCTGTGTTTTTGACACAAAAATCAACTGTACTAGTTGTTCAGACTCTGGTCTAGTCCCATCTTGATTAGTGTTTGGTAATATGGTCAAGTGCAGCAAAGAAAGACCTAACAAAGCCACAGCTGGCTCAAAACAGAGCAGCACGCCAATTCCAGATTGTCTGCATAGTCAAATAACATTCAGCTCAGACACCCATACATACCTCACAACACATTCCAACAACATGACACCAACAAATTCACGACAATGCACAGTGTTATACAGAGCCAGGATTGCATGGAACTCCCTTCCATTCTCCAATTACTCAAGCTAACAGCAAAATTACCTTTAACCCTTCATGGTTTTGTTATTCACCCACTGTTCGCAGGTCTGATGGACCCACAACATTATTGGGTTTTTAAAACAATCCAGCCATAATAATTTACGTAAAAATACTTAATACTTAAAGGTTGACATTTCAATTACAAGCAATATAGACAGCATACATGGTTAATATTTGCCATTTACCTCTGCTAGATCACATTTATCAATAAAAGCACTATTCGTTTAAAAAGATTATGACCAGACATGTGTGGAATAAATCATGTTTATCTTGAACAAATATAAATGAAACAAGATTTTCATCACTATTGATGTTTATTGCTTTGAACTGAACAAATTGGAAGGACAAATTTTACATACAGTATTTTATGGAAATGATAAATGAGCCTCATTGAACACAAATTATGTCCGGTCTACACACCATATGAGGGACAGAGTTTTACTGTGTGTGTGTTGCAAATGTATTTCTTGAACTTGATGCATGTGTACTGTGTCTTCCTGTCCTTGGGTCCACTCACATCACAGCGCTTCTTGTTGCTACCAGCTGCAATCTAGAATGAGGAAAACACTTAGTTCAGGAATGTTACTAACATCTCACTCACATATATAGTTACAGCAGGCCAAGGTAGGAGAGTCAGACACACACACATGCAACAACATCACTCACACTTACTTCCGGTATTGGAGTTGTTGGTTCAGTGGGTCGGGCGGATGGGGCACCAGCATCCTCCTCCTGAATCCTCATCACGATGGCTGCAGAAGCTGGGGTCCTTGGGATATGTTGCCTTCTCTGGATTTGAGGTCTTACCAATGCCTTGCCCAGCTCCTTGAGAAAGAGCCGTCTCCTCTGGAGCTTCCCTCTGTTCCAATCTGGGTTCAACGCCATCCAGATGACAAACGCGTTGTACGCCAAGATGTTGAAGAATATCACAAGTTGTCAGCGTAGGGTTCTTTTTTTGCAGTTGTAGCCAGTCACTAGCTTGTATAAATTGTCCACCCCTTCTTTTGTGCCATTGTAATCCATTATGACTTCTGTTTTTTGATGTTTCTGGCCACAGATTCTCACATCCCTATGCAGAGTACTCATGTGGCATGAAGGACACTAGGGACGTGTTGGCCGTGAACACAAACTTAGGCTTGTTCCGTGTATTCAACAGCTGAGGTGGGAGCTCTGGCTTGTTTTTTTTTTGTACTGTTCCTACCATCGTCAGCTTCCTCTTGAGGACCTCCTGTCCCAGCTTGTGCAAAGTAAAAAAGTTATCGCATGTGATGTTGTGGCTACGGAGTCCCTTTGTCATGTCCAGGACAACTCACATCCCTTGGTTCTTCTCAGGGGCTCCTCCATCTGGCTTCCCCGTATACCCTTGCAAGTTTGATGAAGCAGCATCACAAGCAGCCCAGATCTTTATTCCATATTTGCGGGTTTAGACGGTATGTATTGTCTGAAGGGCATAAGCTGCTCATCAACAGTAACGTTGGGCCCAGGGTTGTAAAACACGGGAAGGTGGTCCACCCACTTGTCCCACACTGACCTGATTGCAGCTAGCTTGTCTGTCTGCCGCTGAGCTGGTCTGGTGTCTCAGTTACACTAACTAGCCTCTCTCTACAAAAATCATTTCTAAGGCCCTCTGAGCAAAGATTTTTTTTGACATACTGATTGATTGTAGTAAGGAGCCACACACACAAAGCTATTTATTTGTTGTGTCCCTCCCCAATTTGCACCTGGCTGGTGTAGAGTGTGGGAAAATACAGAATGTTTTACAATGTATCGAAATAATGTATCGTAATAACATTGTGCAGGTTCACACACTACAAAGGGTAAATTGTGTGAGAAAAGCGGGAGACAGGCAGACAGGCAGGGAGACAGACAGGTTCTTGGTGCTATGTTGAAACAGCAGGCCCAGGGAGGAGAAAGACAGAGTGAAGGCACACAGCAAACCTTTTTGTTTCATTTTTACTTGTTTTCACCAACACACTTTTCCACACTTACGCTCGGGTCCAGTGGACCTGAACACCACACAATGTAATATAAATGTGTAGAGGGGTGCACAGTGTGCACTCAATGAAAATGTGTTATTTTACATGTTCATCACAGAAAATGAGCCAAGGCCATTGAGTCTCAGGTTGAAAAAATAATGAATTGTATCATTTATTTTAGTAAACATTGAAAATAGGTCCCACAGACCCAAACACCACACAAGGGTTAAAAATAGATTAAACAACATGTCATGGATCAGCGGGGACTTTGAGGGGACAAGCACATGCAGACAAACATTATTTGTTTTACTTGTATTGTTTATATTATTATTATTTTATTGTTATATATCGTTGGGTTAAAAATGTGTGTGACTGTCTATCAATGTACCAGTGTTTTGTACTTGTCATGTTTTGTGTTTTTTTGGACGAGAATAGATAGTTGCTGCCTCAGCAAAAGCTAATGGGGAAACAAATTAAACAAATACTGTTGCTATGGTGTTACGACAGTTGAGCTGTGGTGGACCCACTACCAAATATATTTATATCTAAACCAAGACAGTTCATCTGTGTCGTTTACAGTGTGAGCAAATGAAACAAGCAATGTGGGTAAAGCCAAGCATGAGCTAGCGAGATCCTATTGGCACGTTGTAACATCTATTTGCATATTTCCATGAAAAACGCCTATGTGAAGTGTGTGTGTGCACAAAGTCAATTCGACCGTGCACTCCTAAACAATGGCATATTTTAAACCTTTCGCAAAGCGTCAGGTCTATAAAACTTAGTGCACTGTGTTCGTAACATTCTAGTTTTGGGAACAGCAAAAATTATTGACATCAGATGTTTCATCAATGAGAAAATGTGCAGAATGTCAGCCCAATTTCACCTAGTTCCATCCTTACCTAGTTCCATCCTGAAAAACAGCTTCGATCTCAAGGCAATCAGACTGTTAAACAGCCATCACTAACACAGAGGCTGCTGCCTACATACAAACTTGAAATCATTGGCCACTTTAATAAATGGATCACAAGTCACTTAACACCCCGGCCGTCCTACAACTAATATACACAGGCAGTTAGGAAAGCAAAGGCTAGCTTTTTCAAACAGAAATTTGCATCCTGTAGCACAAACTCCAAAAAGTTCTGGGACACTGTAAAGTTCATTGAGAATAAGAGCACCTCCTCCCAGCTGCCCACTGCACTGAGGCTAGGAAACACCACCGATAAATCCACGATAATTGAGAATTTCAAAAAGCATTTTTCTACGGCTGGCCATGCCTTCCACCTGGCTATCCCTACCCCGGTCAACAGCCCTGCACCCCCCACAGCAACTTGCCCAAGCCTCCCCCCATTTCTCCTTCACCCAAATCCAGATAGCTGATGTTTTGGAAGAGTTGCAAAGTCTGGACCTCTACAAATCAACTGGGCTAGACAATCTGAACCCTCTCTTTCTAAAATTATCCGCAGAAATTGTTGCAACCCCTATAACTAGCCTGTTCAACCTCTCTTTCGTATCGTCTGAGATACCCAAAGATTGGAAAGCTGCCGCGGTCATGCTCCTCTTCAAAGGGGGAGACACTCTAGACCCAAACTGTTACAGACCTATATCTATCCTACCCTGCCTTTCTAAGGTCTTCGAAAGCCAAGTTAACAAATTATAATAATAATAATGCCACTTTAATAATGTTTACATATCTTGCATTACTCATCTCATATGTATATGTAACAGTATAACTTTAGACCGGCCCCTCGCCCCGACACGGGCGCGAACCAGGGACCCTCTGCACACATCAACAACAGTCAACCCACGAAGCATCGTTACCCGCATCGCTCCACAAAAGCCGCGCCCCTTGCAGAGCAAGGGGAAACCCTACTTCAAGGTCTCAGAGCAAGTGACGTAATCGATGAAAGGCTATTAGCGCGCACCACCGCTAACTAACTAGCTAGCCATTTCACATCCGTTACACTCAACCCCCTTCAACCTCCTCCTTTTCCGCAGCAACCAGTGATCCGGGTCAACAGCATCGATGTAACAGTATAACTTTAGACCGTCCCCTCGCCCCGACACGGGCGCAAACCAGGGACCCTCTGTACACATCAACAACAGTCACCCAGAAGCGTCGTTCCCCATCGCTCCAAAAAGCCACGGCCCTTGCAGAGCAAGGGGAACCACTACTTCAGGGTCTCAAAGCGAGTGACGTAACCGATTGAAACGCTATTAGCGCGGACAACCGCTAACTAGCTAGCCATTTCACATCCGTTACATATATACTGTATTTTATACCATCTAGTGCATCTTGCCTATGCTGCTCTGTCATTGCTCATCCATATATATTATATCTATATATTCTTATTCTCATTCCTTCTCTTATTTTGTTTCTTATTAGTTTGTGTGTATTAGGTAGTTGTTGTGGAATTGTTAGATTACATGTTAGTTATTGCTGCATTGTCGGAACTAGAAGCACAAGCATTTTGCTACACTCGCAATAACATCTGCTAACCATGTGTATGTCCACGACTGGACTTCCTCTCAACAACATATTTGGTGGTGAGAAAACGTTCTAAATGGATGCTTCAGCTTTACAGCCCTGTGACGTGTGTGGTTTACCCCTTGTCTGTGCTGGTTACCCCTTGTCTGTGCTGGTTACCCCTTGTCTGTGCTGGTTACCCCTTGTCTGTGCTGCTACTGCTGCAGGATCTGGCTGCTCCAGCAGTGTGTACGTTTGTGGACCTAAAACTATGCTATTGCAACTGTTATGAAACTGCCTGTGTTAAGCATCGTATTGCCGTCATTGGAAATACCCTCTAAACACTAACAGTATTGCTGGAGGTCAATGTATGCGATTCGGCTTGGCCTTTGGCATCATTATCTAGGCCTGTAGCAGAGGAAAGAATAAGTGAAAGCATGACATTAGGCATTTCCCACAATAATACAGATCAACTGCAAAACATACACATCATGCTGTTATTATGTAACCATTCCCCCACATTCAGATACGAAATGAAGAAATTATTTCAGAGAGCAGAATGTTTATTGTCATTAACACAGAACAGGAAAAGGCTCCTGTATTGTACAGCCTTGAAGACAATGTACACAGAAAACAAAACATTTTTTGGGATCCCTATTTATATCTGTCGTTCTGCCCCTGAACAAGGCAGTTAACCCACTGTTCCTAGGCCGTCATTGAAAATAAGAATTTGTTCTTAACTGACTTGCCTAGTTAAATAAAGGTAAAATAAAAAGGCAGAACACAAATGTGGGAGAACAATTTAACAAAAATAAATGTAAAAATAAATACAAAAGGCATTTGGGGCATAAAGAATACTTAAGATACACTATAGTGCAAATATAAAGTTGAACATAGAAATGTGCTCTTTGTATGAAACCTCTTATATTACAGGACTATTCTTGTAATCAGTACCTCAAAATCAGGGGGGAATATGATTATTTAACAAATGTTTGATGCTATGATCTCACGAGTATTGCTAAGCATATGCGATGTAGTAGAACTAGTAGGTAATAATGTTGAAAATGTGAGCTGGTGGCAGAAGTGGGATTTCAGTTTACATTGAGGAGTGTCATGGGATTGGAGCCTCTGTTTTAGTTGTTTAGCTCCTCCCCTTCTTTACGCTGGAAGCCAGTGTTCTGCTTGTTCACCAGGTCAGCATAGGTTCCACCTTTCTCCAGCAGCGCAACATGGCTCCCCTCCTCTAGCACCTTTCCCTCCTCGAGAACGACAATGTGATTGGCCTTCGCCACAGTGCTCAGCTTATGAGCAATCAGCAGRACTGAGCAGGGGATTGAATTGTTGAGCAGAGCTTGGTGGACCTAAAGACATGGAGAGAAACATGATGAGTATGTTTGAATTAAAGCCACTGAACTGTCAGAGATTAGCTGAGATTAAAATACACTGTAAATCAATATTTAATGTTAGGGAAGGAAACAGCCTCCATTGGGTTATATTGTGAGTAAATTATCAACAGCAACTGATTATCCCCCCCAAAAAATAGATCTGTCAGTCTGTTGTAGTGAAAGATAACAAGATTCAGAGTTCTCCTACCAAATGCTCGCTCTCTGTGTCCAAGTTACTGGTGGCATCGTCCAGCACTAGAATCCGAGGCTGTCTGATCAGAGCTCTGGCGATGGCAATGCGTTGCTTCTGCCCTCCTGAAACCTGGCCTCCCTTCTCCCCGGCATCTGTGGAATAAAGAACAACAATTAAGTATGAACAGTAGAGCTGGATAACACACATCCACTACAATCATGTCATCAGTAGGTTAATGAAGGAAAAGCACTAACAGTTCAAAGTCAAAGCTATGCAGAGAAAAGTGTAACTTTCTATCAGTATGGACTAAACAAAGCCCCAAAGAAACAATATTACCAATCCTATCTGGATGAAGTCACTATGAATGAAGCTTTTGAGACATACCTGTATCATAGCCATTGGGCAGGTCAGAGATGAACTTGTGGGCATTGGCCAGCTCAGCAGCCCGGTACATCTCCTCATCAGTGGCATCATCTCTYCCATATTTGATGTTCTCCTTGACAGAACGAGCAAACAACACCGGCTCCTGACTCACCACACTGATCTGAGAGAAATTATTCATTTAGATAATGCATTTAGTTGGTTAATAACTTCTCGGCAAACATTGTGATCATGTAATTTTCTTTAAAGGCTGGTAGCTAATTATGTTAGGCACTAATATAGCTTAGGGTAAGAGTAACATTGCTTCCATTGCTGTTCGTAATGACCTGGTCGTGTAGGTACTGGTTCTTGTAGCTGTTCAGTGGCTGTCCATCCAATAGGATCTCTCCTTCCTGGGGCAGGTAGAACCTCTCCAGCAGGCTCACACAGGTGCTTTTCCCTGCTCCAGAAGCCCCCACAAGGGCAGTGATCTGCCCAGGCCTCAGCTCCAGAGACAGGCCCTGAGAGAAATTGAGATTTAATGTATGTTATTTTAATTCATATCCAGTATATGTGTATACAGTATACTGTAAATATACTGTAGATACCTTGAGCACAGGTGTATCTTCCCTGGTAGGGTAGGTAAATATGACATTCTTGAACTGAACATGTCCCTCAAGTTTCTGTGGGGCAAGGGTGCCTTCTGGAGGAACATGGGGCTGTCGGTCCACATACTCAAATATCTTCTCAGAACCACCGATTGCCCTCATCACACTTGGGTAACACAACATCACGACCTGTCAGACAGGAGGTGTAAAAGCGGCACCAGTAAGTGACTGTCAAAATGTTGCTACTCAAAACTCTAGTTATGARTAAAATGTTGTGATAATGATGAATCATTTTGACCCCTATTTTGCTGTAGAACAACTTGGCAGTGCCGTGTTAGGGCGTGTACATTTAGGTCTGTTTGGATTTGGCAGTAGGGATCAAGCATAAGATGGCTGCGGGTAGATTGGATGGAGATTGTTCATCTATGGCCTTACCTCCACAGCAGAGGACAACTGGAGCTCATAGATCACAAAGGCCACCAGGTTCCCACTGCTGACGGTCCCCCCTGTCACCAGACTACCGCCATAGTACAGGATACTGACCTTCAGGAACAGGCTTGACATCTGAGAGGGAGACAGATGGGGTGACTATTGATTATGACTAGGGCCCAGTGTTTTCCAGATCATGTAACCAGGAACAACTCTGGGACCTACAGTATTTATAGTCTATAACAATTGCCCAGAGCTTTCCCTTGTCAGTTCACATAGCCAGGAAAAACTCAGGGCCCATATTACAGACAAATTCATGTACCCTCATGAGTCAATGTGCAATCCAAACTCTTTGGAACTGAATTTGGATAAATTGCTGTCACCCTGTGACTGTTTACTATTGAAGCTGAAACTCACACTATTGGTCCAGGTTGAGGCTGCGTAGGCTGCTGCTTCCTCTTTATTCAGAGAGTAGGTCTTCTCCAGCCTCTTCCTGTAGCGCTCCGTCTCGCCCTCCTCGTTGGCAAAGCTGCGTACTGTCTTCATAGAGGAGAAGGTCTCCGTGGCAACGTCATTGGCCTGGGCTAGTGACTTTTGAACCTTCGCACCGAGCTCCTGGGACAAAAACAATATTCACAGTTACCTTCTGAATGGTCAGGTAACGTTCTGTCTGCTCTGTAGTGCTATTTTTGGTGACTGTAACTTGTAGAATCAAGATGTATGCAAACACGAAACTGCAACTGTCAGACAAGGTTACTCATCATGGGAGTGTTCAGTAGTTCACAAAACTACCCCCACTATAGCCTTGTCCCAGATCTGTTTATGCTGTCTAGCCAACTCTTATTGTCATTGTCACCCCATACATTTTGCCAAGAAGACGCAAACAGATCTGGGACCAGGCTACTTCCACTACAATACGTTAGAAAAGGTCTGATTTCCTGTACCTGGTACCACTTGCCGGATATCTTTGGTATGACCCAGATGATAGGAAGCCCCATAGCGGTGAAGAGTGACAGCTTCCAGGAGAGATTGAGCATGAAGATGAAGAGGAAAGTGACCCGCATGAAGTACCACATCAGCAGACTCAACTTCTTACTCAGAGACTCACTCATGTCGTTGATGTCCGTGGTGATGCGTGACACAAGGTCACCTAGAACAAAGGTCATAGGTTAAGTTAGCCCCTTGGAGGGGARGGRGTGCAAATATATATKWCATATATATAGCATAAAGCATAAATATATATATATATACTTTGAAGAAATGAAAGATCTGCACAATACTCTTGACAGGATCACTCATGTTTATTAAGATACTCTCCTTTGCACGTCACTTTGGACAMACAGTATGTGTTAATCAGTTAGCTTAATCAATTAGTAAACCAGCAACTGTATAAAAAAATATATTTAAGAAAGGTYAAGTACAGGTAACTGCCAAAATAAAGAAATCACTTTAGCAAATGAGGGATACATAGTATATTGAAAGCAGGTGCTTCCACCCAGGTGTGGTTCCTGAGTTAATTAAGCAATGAACATCCCACCACGCTTAGGGTCATGTATAAATATGTCCAGCTGCCCATTATTTTGGCTACCATGGCTAMAAGAAGAGATCTCAGTGACTTTGAAAGAGGGGTCTCAAAGCAGTATAGGGGGTTAATGGGTGTGTGTGTGTGTGTCTCAGTCARCAGATCTCAACCCAACTGAACAATTATGGGGGATTCTGGAGCGGCGCCTGAGACAGCGTTTTCCACCACCATCAACAAAACAAGAAATTATTCAATTTCTCATGGAAGAATGGTGTCAATCCCTCCAATAAAGCTTCAGACACTTGTAGAATCTATGTCAGGGAACATTGAAGCTATTCTGGCGGCTAGTGGTGGCCCAACGCCCTATTAAGACACTTTATGTTGGTATTTAATTTATTTAGGCAGTTACCTGTAGATTGCAATGAGATGTGACTCACCTGTCTGAGCTTTGTCAAAGAAAGCGATCTCCTGCTTCAGCACCGACTGGAAGACTAGGCCCTGGATGGAGGTATGGATGCGACTCATGGTGATGTTGTAGATGAGGTCACACACAAACTCACACACAGCACTGAATGGTAGAGATGGGAGAAGGAGAACAAATAAACACGTTACTACAGTATCATTACAATAAATGCCCGATGAAAGTGGTTAGGACACTTGAAACCTCAAAATTAAACCGGAATATCAAACACTGAGCATCAATTGGAAGGACTCAAGACTATCACATCACCAATTATTGATATATGCTGTACTATACCTCATGACTGTAATCAGAGACATGACCGTGATGGCGTAAGTGAAGGCTTCAGGCTCGTCTTCATTCATAATCCAGTCTGTCATTCGGCCGGTGTAGTGGGGAATAGCCATCTCACCAAGGGAAGAGATGACGACAAGACTCAGCACGGCTCCAAAGCGTATGAAATAAGGCTTCATGTATCCCATCAGTTTCTCTAGAGAGGCCCCAGTCTTCTTCTGTGGTTCCTTGGTGGGCTTGGTAAGAAGAGAAGGGACGTAGCTGTCTCTTATACACATCTAGATGTGTATAAGAGACAGGTATCAAACACTGAGCATCAATTGGAAGGACTCAAGAGTATCGTATCACCAATTATTGATATATGCTGTACTATACCTCATGACTGTAATCAGAGACATGACCGTGATGGCGTGAGTAAAGGCTTCAGGCTCGTCTTCATTCATAATCCAGTCTGTCATTCGGCCGGTGTAGTGGGGAATAGCCATCTCACCAAGGGAAGAGATGACGACAAGACTCAGCACGGCTCCAAAGCGTATGAWATAAGGCTTCATGTATCCCATCAGTTTCTCTAGAGAGGCCCCAGTCTTCTTCTGTGGTTCCTTGGTGGGCTTGGTAAGAAGAGAAGGGACGTAGCGTGTCCAGTACAACCATGCTACGACTGTTACGCAGTAGCCCTGAAGTAGCTGAAAAACATGTAATTTTAGTCTGTTTGGTTTATCAATTTTTAAAACAAAAAGGGTATATATATTAATATATAATAGGATATATATATATATTAACATAATTATAGCAATATAAACTTGTCACCCACCCCCTGCCAGGAGTGCCATCCCCATAGCTGCCCCAGGATGGACTGGCCACATGCCCAGAGAAGGCTGATGTAGATTGGGCAGTGGAAGCAGAGGACACCCATGCTCTGGAGCCCCTCGAAGCTGCTCATCCATAGGGGACTTCCAGGGAATGTGAAGGTGAGAAAGAGGTGGAGGCCGGCACGGAGCAGGCTTCCACCCCACAAGGTGATGAGGGGATGGGGGAGGAGGAGAGGGGAGAGTTGGGCCAAGCGGACTGTCTGCACCACACACACATCCATGCACAGGAAGAACAGCGGAGAGAAGTTCATTTTCGGTATTCCGAACAGGCTCTAGAACAGGAGGTTGGGAGAGARAGATAATGAGGTTGAGGAACATCAGGGTTATATTGAGGAGGACTAAGTGGGATACCATATGGAAAATGAAATGTTCACATAGATCTGTTTATAGCCTATTATGGAAAAAGTGGACATTTGGGAATTAGTTCACACAAAATCCCAATTAAACCCCTGGGACATAGATTATCTGAAAATATTGGAAGGTGTGACCATTTAATGAAAAATAGCTGGCTTCATTTTTACTTTCACTTTCAACTAGGTGAATTTCAGTCGTTTTAGGCTTCAGGATGGATAAGACGAATGGTATTAACACATTACAATGCATTATGTAATATATAATACAATATAACACGCAAATAATTTTTTGAAAAGATAGARTACTCACGTTTGCATGTGGGCTCTTACGAGTGAGGTTGCAATTTCTTCTGAATGTCAAGGAAACGATAGCCTATATCTATTAAGAATAGATCTAGCCTATATTCTATGTTACACCCTCATATCATACAAAGGGCCATCTTAGTATTAATTTAGTTATACTGCAGTCTGCGACTGGACTGGAGGACCCCACGTTCAAGTTGGTGATTGTGCTTCCTACCAAAACCCGAAAGTACATAACTGGAAAGTCTCTCATGAACGACCAGCCCCCTCTTGCCATGCCATACTGAGTTTGGCAAATGCCGATTTTAGATTAATTATACTATGCTATGCTTTATGTGAAACGAGTAGGTGATTACTGTGTAAGGGCTTGATATATCTGAAAATGTTGTACAGTAAATGACRTACTGGCTGATTCKCCTTTGAATTTGAAAGGAATCTCATGTAGAACAGCGACATCGTGTGGAAAGCTTGATGACCTACACGATGATAATCATAATCGTTATCACTACTCCATCATCGATACATTATTTTCATGATCATCTATTGCATATTCCCCCTTGACAATGCACAGCAGCCTAATGTTTTATATAGGTTTATATAAACTCATCATATAAAAAAAATAAAAAAACGATTCTAGGTTTTTGCTCAAATAACTCAAATGAAGGTAATGAGTAAGTAGTATGCCTTAGCCTGAAATAGACCCTCGCAAAAAAAATTGAAAAGGCACACAGTCGTTGTTGTACCACCTGCTGTGAGGCTGTTTCTTGGCACAATTGATGAGTCCTGAGGTTAAGGATGAAAGTAGAACCCCCTAGTTTCCTGTTCCTGGATCCATCCTTTCATTTGAGACAGGTGACATAAGGTGCTGCAGTTGTATATGTCTATTTTAAGACCCACCACATTCCTGGAGGTTATTATCTCTTCTTTGAGATTTTGAAATKGTTTTATTTGTAGTTTTCAGTAGATAAGATTATGTCTTTTTTTTTTAAATGCAGAGAGCATGCTCCTGCATGGGAGGTAAAAAAGTGACATATGCAGGCCTACTCCTGGGCCTGTATTCATAATGTGACTCAGAGAAGGAGTACTGATTTAGGATCTGTTTAGCCTTTTTTAACGTAATTAAAATGATTGCATGAACAGGGGGGGGGGGCCTAGATCGCTACTCCTATTCTGAGATGCTTTATGAATACAGGGCCTGGTTCATTTGAAAGATTACATCCTGAGATATTGAAATCAGTAGAAAAACTGACTGCAGACTCACACAAAGACCACAAACACACACACACACACACACACATCCCGCTCCTATTCTTTTCCACACAGTGGCAGGAAGTTGTCCACATATCCGCAGTGCTTCTGAAGAAGAATTGGAGAGAGGGAGGTGGGTGGTAGCAGCACTGGAGGATAGAGTGTACACTTTAGACATAAACTGTTCACACGGTCCAATTGCGAACGCGGTCTTCTCCAGAAGATACCCAGAGAGATACCTCACGACACTTTGGCGGAGTACAGACCTGCCGGACCTGCCATAGCCGGACCAAGGCATTGGACCTAGTAACTGCACTGGTAAAGCTCGGAGGATAGTGAGAGAGAGTAGACTACTGCCGTCTCCATCCTCCTCTCTGGGACCTGCTTGGCCCAATGATGCTGGTGCTGTGGATAGCTGTTCTGTTGGGTTTGAGCAGGTGGTGTCAAGGTGAGTCCATCTTCCAGCTATTATCTTGTTGATATGATGTTCGATACCTGTGAGAGTGAGGTAGAGTCTCTACTAGGTAATCGTCTAAAGAGAGGAAGTCCCACATGGTACGTCCCAGCAACGAAACATACTTTTTTTTTTACATTGATGTTCTCACTTCTATGTTTTATAGATTTCTGAGGATATATCATTAGGAGAAAATCCTGTGACGTACTTGACATATACTGCTCTCACATTCATTCATCGTCACTTTATAAGATGCTGCATGAATGTGTCCCTGATTTAAAGATGTAACTAACCAAAAAGATTGTACTGGATTTCCTTGAATGTTCACTGCTATACAGTACACTATGTCTAATCCCAACTCTCCTGTGTTATGATTTAATTGTCCCTCACACACCTGCCAAGCCTCTCCATTGTCCCACTCCATTACATTCCTCATCGCCAGGGTGATGACCTCCGACCTTCATCCAGTCCCAGCCCACTCCATTTCCTGTTGCTATTCGCCTCTCCTGGAGACTTCCTGTTTGTGTCAGGCCTCCTATTTCCCGTTTCATGGTTCATGCCAAGGACACACCTTTCATAGCCTGCCTGGCCTGCACGGTACCAAGCATTGTTAACAATGAATGCTTGGTGGTGATAGGTACACATAGGCCTACACAATACACAGCTTGAAAATGTAGGTCAAAGCACAGGTTCTTGCGTGATACAGTAATACAGTAGTGTAATTAATGGATGCTTTTATCCAAAGTGATTCAGTTTAAGTTAGTATATTAGTGTCAAGTGGGAATCCAACCTTTGTGTGTGTGTATGTGTGTGATTCCTCCCCAAGTAGCAGCAGCGTCTCCTGGTGGTGACCCCTGGGCCCAGTGTCCATCCAGACAGTGTAAGGCCAAGTTTGGAGATGGGTCATGTGATAAAGAGTGCACTGAGCCTGAGTGTCTGAGGGACGGGTTTGACTGTCTGAGGGACAAAGGACGCTGCAAGTAAGACACTGTAGCAGCAGGGAGATCTGGGCTGCATTTCATTCCAGGAAGATGTTCCATCAACCCTTCCCTTTGTTCACTCTCCTTCATGGATCAAACAGGACTGGATATGTGAAAGCAACATGGTGARTTACTCTTACCCAGTAGTCTCATATTRATGGTGAGGGGAGTGAATAAGAGCAGAGGGGAGAGAACATCTCACTGGAATGAAACGTACCCTGCTCTTTACTCTTTATCACTCTCACGTTCATTTTTGTTTACATCCAGATGTTTCAGCTGGGGTTCACGCTTTCTCTGCATCCCTCCAACTATCCCACCTCTCAGTTCAGGCCACATCCACTACTGCCGAGACCACTATGCCAACTCTTACTGTGACCAGGGCTGTGAAAGCGCTGCCTGTGGCTGGGACGGGAGTGACTGTCACAGGCACCACAGCCCTCTGTGGGCAAAGGGCACCCTGCTCCTGCACACCCATGTCCCCCTGCAACAAGGCACATTTTCCAACAGTTCCCTCCTCTGGGCCCTCAGCACCCTCCTGCAGACGCCCCTTAAATTGCGCGGCATGGTGCCCCTTGACCCCAGCAAGGACCTCTTCACCTTTAATCCCCAGCAGCTCGAAAACCTGCTGGCTCAAGCTTCCTCGGATGACTCAAATGGGTAACGAGAAAGAGATTAGGATTTTGGTTCCCCAAATGTTTTACCTTAACCTAGTCTCTTTTGTTAACATCTCATCAATGTTCTCACTCCCAATCTCTCTGAAACAGCTCTCTCCTATTCCTGCAAGTGGATAACAGGCCGTGCTCCCGTCTTCCTTCTACCTGTTTCCCATACGCCATCGAAGCAGCTAACTTCCTGCGGGCTGCTACGTCGTCGACTCGTGTGTCGGTCCCCTCTCACCCAGAATTAAAGGCCATTATTAGTGTAAGAGGGGTTGGGGAGGAAATAGGAGGGAGAGAGGAGGACCCAGTTGAGGAAAAAGAGGAAACTAATGGTATGTATCCTGTTACATAGTGTGGTTGTGTGTGTGTGTGTTGTGTGTGTGTGTGTGTGTGTGGTGTGTGTGTGTGTGTGTGTGTGTGTGTGTGTGTGTGTGTGTGTGTGTGTGTGTGTGTGTGTGTGTGTGTGTGTGTGTGTGTGTGTGTGTGTAAATGAGTACACCTAATACCTCTGCACCCCTTCTCCGCAACAGGACAACACCTCCATGGCTATGGGCTGTGATCGGCGTGGCAACGGGCCTGGTACTGGCTTTGGTCTTGATGGTTGTCTTGGCGATCAGAAGGGTGAGACGACGACGAGCGGAGAGGGAGGGAGGAGAGAGGGTTAGGCACAGATCCACTGTCACTGAGAATGACAGCGGAGCCAATGCGGCCAAGGCATGGGCACAGCACACACCCCACCGAGAGCAGAGGGGCAGGACAGGGAGAGAGAAAGACAGGAATGGGATAAAGAAGAAGAAAGCAAAGGAGGCTGAGAAGAAAAGACGCAGAGATCCACTGGGGGAGGATGCCCTTCGACTGCAGTGAGTGAAGATGAAGGAGAAGTTAGAGGATGTTCAGTCTAGTAAATCAACAGTGCTGTGATCAGATAACAGTWTGCTTCATTGTAATGGGTTGTATGGCTTTCAGTTGTTTCCATTAGGGTCATTTTAACCTAACTGAACTTTTAATCTGTCTGTAAGATAAAACTGTTCTGTTGGACTACCTCTATTTTACACAATATTAGTAATACTGTAGTCATATCCCAAGCACAAGTACTGCTATTCAGGACATAAACGTATGATTTCAGGCCCTTGAAAAAGGACCTGGATATTGGAAGTGACACTGACTTTACCCAGAGTTCTATGGAGGACATCAACAGGTCCATCTGTGACCATCGAACGCAAGAGCAGAAGCACTACCGCAGCCCCCCGAGCCACCCACAATCACCCACACAAAGTAAAATCACCTCCTGATCATGGTTAACATACTGCATTAATAGGCTTGTAAAATGATTCATTATTCTCTTACATTAATTTGTCACAGAATAGTTTACGGTTTGCACAACATAACTAAGCATGTAACTAAATTGACTTTCAGCTCCACTTTTAGCCCCCCCAAGAGGATGGGAGAGAAATGCTGTCCCGTCGCCACATCACAGAACACCCAATCAAGTGAGTTCCATAAATATTCTACATAAATGTCAATATGTTTATTCACATTTTAGATAACGCTGGTTATTATTTACAGTATTCTATTTTGACAATACCAAACATTATTTTGACAGTCTGGTTCGGTTCAGTGGTGTGGTCCAGACGGGTCAGTTGTCCTGATTCGTGCGGTCCGGAGTGGGCTTGACCGCGTGGTTCTGGAGCTACTACGAGCTGGGGTGCCGGTCAACAACACCGACCACACTGGTATCACTTTACTCTCCCAATTTCCCAATTATATTATTAACCAAAATGTAGGCTAGACGATAAAATAAGTAAACTGAACTTCCCTGTGGAGTGTCATGGGAGGATTATTGTGCAAATATATTTTAAAAATCAATATTACGTGGAACAAATGTCCATAAATGTTATGTAGCTTCCGTAGGTGTAATAACTAGCTTATAAACACACTGCCTCGCATACATATTACTATATTGTATTACTTTGAGGGGTTGAGTAACCAGTGTAACTTACCCCATCTCTCTCTGGTCCTCCCCATGTGTCCCTTCTGTCTCTTATACACATCTAGATGTGTATAAGAGACAGCTATATCTCGCTGTCTCTCTCTCGGGCTGATTCCCTAGGCCCTCACCATCATTTGCATTCTCATTTCCTCCCTTTCAAAATCTCCCTCTTTCCCGTCTTTCACCCTTTGGGCTTGACTCTGTTGTATAATGTTTGTTCACTGGCTGACTTACTACCTCTCTTTCTGTACTGAACTCCTACCTTCCTTCACTCACCTTCCTCCACTTGAAATGCACTCTCTCTCCCAGGGAGATCAGCCCTCCACTGGGCATCCTCAGTTAACCACCTTTCCTTGACAAGAACCCTCACTCGCTACGGTGCTGCGGTGGACCTACAGGACAACAAGGTACCAAGGCCAGCAGAAGCCTCTGCTTTTATGATTCTTCACGTACTAGTATGAAGATTTAGGAAGAGGAACTTCGAAGAAACTATATTCAGTTGAATCTGTGTAGAATGGTTCAACTTTAAGGTACTCCCATATTATTGCTTCGACACTCCCCTTCTCTGATATATACCACTCCCATTATCTGATAGGGTGAGACTGCTCTGTTCCTCTCCGCCCTCCACGGTTGCTACGACACCGCCCGGTTCCTGCTCCTGAACGGGGCCAATCAGGATCTGTCTGATCGCAGAGGACGCCGGGCACTGGATGTTGCCCGAGAGGGCATGCATCATCAAGTCCTGGAGCTCCTATTGGCTCACAGGGTTCAGAGAGGGCCTATTCCTATGGAGCAAGCCAATGATATGCTGTGGGATGAGCGTGCCTTGCTGTATAGCCAATGGGTGAATTCCCCTGGGCTCCCTGGGAGAAGTGCCTCCTTCTCTGGTGTCATAGGGCATCGGGATATGTCTTCGCCTCCACCAAGGTAAAGTCTTGTGGCATTTGGCACATCTACTCACAATAACATTTAGCAATTTACTAATCTTGGTAAGGCAAATTCATCACTGCTTACTCATATCATCGTACTCTTCTTTTGACAGTGATTGGTCAATGGGCAGAATGCAGTGCCCTTCCCCTCAGAACTGGCGGCCACAGCTCAACCAATCAGTGACCGCATTGGTCACCCCAAGAATCATGGGGCGTCCCCCACGGCCAATCAGCACTCTGCAGGAAGTTACCTCAGAGGACGAAGATCGTGAAAGGCCCCAGGAAGTCCCGAGAGCAGCGACACCGCACTTCCTGTTACCCCAGCCTGCTCCTCGACAGCGGTCCTTCTCCTGTACCCAGAATGCAATGCAGCGTCACTCCATTTCACAGCAGCCCGAACCGACTTATGTTGCCTTATCAGAGAAAATTGCCAATGAGCCCATAGAAAGAGTGATCGTAGTCCCTCCTACAGATGCTCCCACCAAATCAAATCGTAGATCAATAGTCGATAGTAGCGATAACCCCAACAGGGCGGCGCAAGAGATTGAGACAGSAAGTTTTAAAAAGGCAGACCAGAAAGCCCGAAGTGAGAAGCTAAATAACCACATGCCGGACTCTAAACAAACAGCTTTGTAAAGGAGAGGGCTCTGCTAAAATTACCCCAAATACCATGTCAATCATGTGCTTTTTACATTTTCTGTAACAGGCTCCTTGCCCCTAAATAACAGCAGATTGACAGACGGGATATAAACTCAGTCAATAAATGAGTAACTTCATTTACTCTAAATATCTAAATCAATAAACTATGAAATGATTCATGTGCAATTATTTTTTTCATCTGCCATATTAGGGAGTGACCCGTCTCTCTTATGCTGATATCAACCAATCAAGACAGACCAACTGACTGTGAATACAGAGACTTTATTGTAAAAGAGGTAGAGAGAATACAGGTGTTTTTCACTCACTGTACAGAATGACAGCACTGTTGATATACTCATTCAAACCGTTAATYTAACCAGCACACACACTTCATTCATGATATAGACACACAGACAAACAAGCCCAGTAGAAAAGAGAAAACAAACACACTAAATCTTTGGATTTTCTATATTGCCCCCACATCCTCTAAATGCAACTATATCTGAGCTTTAAATGAAAATCCTAAAATATTTGTAATAACAGCATTAATAATATAGCCTAATAAAACAATGGTAACGCAATTTCCCAAGCCTCTCTGCCTACATACCACAGTAACATATAAAGTAGTGGAAAACAAAAACCCATGATCCCAATACAAAACATCACACACACATACTCAGCTCATACAAACATAATGAACAGTATCATTGGACAGTAAGAAACTGAAAAGACATACAAAAACTGCAGCCAAGTAAGAGTGATATCATTCTTTCAGTCTTTTTCCGTTGTCAATCTTTCCATCTATGTCATCGACCCAAAGGGGGCGGGGCCATCAGTCAGAGTCCCCCGAGTGGTCCTTTCCCGGGGAAGTGGCAGAGGGGGGTGTGTTTTGCCCTTGCCAGTTCCCATTAGTCTGCAAAAGAGAAAAAGACGTGGTGACTTGTAGTGGCATTAACCTACATTAACCCCTCTCCACTCCAATACAACTCATCCCCAAGGTTGTTGTTGTGAATGTGCTCTCAATTAGCTACGAGCTAAAATAAAGATGATATGTAACATGAAGTGAATGAGAGTGAAGTTCCATACTTGTGCTCCCATGTAGACAGGCTGCTCTCCATTCATTGGTGGAACACCCAGGAAAAGGTCTGGTCCAGTGAGTGAGAAGCCCCCCGATCCTGTGGAGGGAACAAAAGGGGGATGTTCTTTAATAAGGGCTACTAGGCTACAATATCAGCCTGGTCCCAGATCTGATCCTGTGGAGGAACAAAAGGGGGGATGTCTTTAATTAAGGGCTACTAGGCATACAATATCAGCCTGGTCCCAGATCTGATCCTGTGGAGGAACAAAAGGGGGGATGTCTTTAATAAGGGCTACTAGGCATTACAATATCAGCCTGGTCCCAATCTATGATGTGGAGGAACAACAAAGGGGGGATGTCTTTAATAAGGCTACTAGGCATACAATATCAGCCTGGTCCCAGATTCTGATCCTGTGGAGGAACAAAAGGGGGGATGTCTTTAATAAGGGCTACTAGGCCTACAATATCAGCCTGGTCCCAGATCTGATCCTGTGGAGGAACAAAAGGGGGGATGTCTTTAATAAGGGCCTACTTAGGCCTACAATATCAGCCTGGTCCCAGATCTGATCCTGTGGAGGAACAAAAGGGGGATGTCTTTAATAAGGGCTACTAGGCTACAATATCAGCCTGTCCCAGATCTGATCCTGTGAGGAACAAAAGGGGGATGTCTTAATAAAGGGCTACTAGGCATACAATATCAGCCTGGTCCCAGATCTGATTCCTGTGGAGGAACAAAAAGGGGGGATGCTTTAATAAGGGCTACTAGGCATACAATATCAGCCTGGTCCCAGATCTGATCCTAGTGGAGGAACAAAAGGGGATTGTCTTTAATAAGGGCTACTAGGCCTACCAATATCAGCCTGGTCCCAGATCTGATCCTGTGAAGGAACAAAAGGGAGATGTCTTTAATAAGGGCTACTAGTGCCTACAATATCAGCCTGCGCTCCCAGATCTGATTGTGCTGTAAAGCCGACTTCTATTGTTGGGCAAGGAGTTGGCACGACAGCACAAAAGGCCCAATTCCGAATTAGGAAATTACGCCTTTCTTACGCAGACCTTTCCTACGCACTTCTCAGTAGTTGGTGTTCAGACGTATCTTATTCAGTTGCGTAACGGGCTTTMCAGACATTGTTCCCTTGCATGTGCTGATTAAGCGTAATTCAATCGCTCAAAACCCTCCCACTTGCTGGTCAATAGATTTTCTTGTGGAGTTTTCATTCAACAGGGTTTTCAGCACATTTATTTTAAGCCATCCCTTTAAATATGGTGTACCTTTTAGTTAGAATTTTGTTGACAGACTCAACAGAATATATCAAGAGAATGGGTTCAGAATATTAGGGATCAATCAAAGAAAGCCATCTAAATATATGCATATTTATCTCKGTTTCAGCACCAATTGTTAGAATTAGAAAGCTGCTAGATTATTTAGGGTTAGGAAAGTATTTAGGAAAAAACAGGTTTGGAGAGCCTTTATGCACGAAAGAAAACGGTTGTTTGATTCATTCTGAAAATCACCAAATTCAGTTTTTATCCAATGGTTATGTTGGAAGATCAGTGTACGTAGAATTATAATAGGGAGAATAGTGTACAATAGTAGACTATACCCTCGTCGATTGCCTGCACTAACCATGGAACTGTGTGATGACACAGCCAAGTATTGTGCCATGCGTTGGGTTCAAACTGTTACAGCTTGGTCTGCTCTCCATTCCATAACGATTTAATTAGCCTAAATGTAGTCATAGGTCTTTGTAGAGGTAGGTTTGGGGAGGGTTAAGAGACCAGAGGTGGCAGAGCGGGTTGGAGTGTAAGGTTGGAGCATAGTCTGAAGGTACGGAGGGGCAGTTCCCCTTGCTGCTCCGTAACACAAAAACACTATCAACCCATCCATTTCTACTACCAATTGAACCATAAATTCAAAACAGTGTGTATCACTAGGCCTGGCTTCCTTTCCTTAGCTCTTACCTGTTGAGTTGGGCGTGTGTGGAGAGTCCTCGTTCTGTGTCGCCACGATGGCTGTCTTCATGGCATAGATGTTGGCCTCCTCTTGGAACTTCCCGATGTTCTTCTTGTAGCGGATTCTCTTGTTGCCAAACCAGTTGCACACCTGTTCAGTTAACGAGCCAGTAAGAGGCTGGTCAATGGAGTCAACTGTATATGGGCGTATCAATGGGTGAGCTAATAGTAAATATATGACGCATATACTTATACTTATGACACGAGGTTACCTGAGAGACAGTGATGCTACACTGTTTGGCTAGTTCTTCTTTGGCCTCTTCACTGGGGTAAGGGTTGGCGAGATGGGAGTAGAAATACTCGTTCAGGACTTCCGTCGCCTGCTTGCTGAAGTTACGTCTCTTACGCCTGACAACACAAAGGTGAGTGTGTTGAGAGTGGGCATACAACCCAGGCAGAAGTGTACATTTCTCAACTACAGTAACAACTGATACCTGTATATGAATTGTCATTCACTATCATGGCAAGTTTTGACAGGTGTTGTGTCACCACAATAACAGTGTTACARGCTGACCTGGCGTCGAGGAAGCGGGACCMCAGGATCATGACGGCCTCGCAGGTGCTCTGCTTGAGTTGTGTCTGGATGGAGCTGAACTTGCGGTGGATGATGGCCACCATGCGTTCGATCTCCCGCGGTGACACGGGTCGTGTACGCGACTGCTCCCTCAGCAGGTTCATCACGTGGGTAGTGAACTCACTACAGGCCTACAGGAGACACGGAGAGAGGGGGGAATTGGAGACAGATATGACAGTCAGTTGGGCTCAAAGGATGGAAGTCAACAGCGGGCCGACACTGTTGACGTCGGTCATTTATGTTCACGTTCAATTATCTCACCTACATTATAACATCACCACATTTTAGTTTACTTCGCTAAAGGGTGTCATTTTCAGTGTGTGCAAAGTGTCAAGTCCCTCCACCTCAAATCAAGTACAGCCACTGACCCCAGCACACATATATGTCAGAGTCAATATGAGTTTGAATCCAGCCCACTGCATTTTGACTCACCCTCCCTCTATCTTCCCCGTCTTTCCAACACTTTACTATCTCTTTAATAAAGCAAAAAACAACACAAAAGGATTCGGACTTCCCCACTGCTTTCCCCCAAAAAAGAAGTAGAAAAGTACCTGGTCATATTTCTCCATCTCAGTGTGATAGATGTTGCGAATCTGGCTCAACTTGCTTTTGTAGTCTGAGTGTTCCAGTGAGCTGTCTGGCGACATCCCTCCAGAGCTGGTGGCTGCGGACACCGCTGCTGCCGCCCCGCCACCTTTCTCCGGCCCGGCCACACCCTCCGCCAGCAGCATGTTGTCCAATCGCACCAGCTGTGGGTCCTGTGAATCTTCCTCTTGAGCATTTCGCATTGATAGGCCTGCAACAAGAAAGTTCTGTCAATCTGATTCATGGTAAATAAGAGTTACAATGTCTCCTATTACACTGAACAAAAATATAAATACAGCATGCAACAATTTCAAAGATATTAATGAGTTACAGTTCATATAAGGTAATCAGTCAATTMAAATAAATTATTTAGGCCCTAATCTATGGATTTCACATGACTGGGAATACAGATACGCATCTGTTGGTCACAGATACCTTCAAAAAAAAAGTAGGGGCTTGGATCGGAAAACTAGTCAGTATCTGGTGACCACCATTTGCCTCATGCAGAGCGACACATCTTCTCACATTGAGTTGATCAGGCTATTTATTGTGGCCTCTGGAATGTTGTACCACTCCTCTTCAATGGCTGTGCGAAGTTGCTGGATATTGGCGGGAACTGGAACACAGTCGTACATGTAGATCCAGAGCATTCCAAACATGCTCAATGGGTGACATTGTGCAGGTCAAGGAAGAACTGGGACATTTTCAGCTTCCAGGAACTGTGTACAGATCCTTGCGACATGGGGCCTTGCATTATCATGCTGAAACATGAGATGATGGCGCGGGATGAATGGCACGACAATTCATTGCATTCAAATTTCCATAGATAAAATATAATTGTGTTCGTTGTCCGTAGCTTATGCCTGCCCATACCATAATCCCACCGCCACCATAGGGCGCGCAGTTCACAACGCTGACATCAGCAAACCACTCGCCCACACGACACCATACACACTGTCTGCCATCTGCCCGAAACCGGGATTCATCTGTGAAGAGCACACTTCTCCAGCGTGCCATATCCATCGAAGGTGAGCATTTGTGGAGAAATTATTCTGTTGTGCATTCCCACAGTTTCATCACCAGTCCGGCTGGCTGTTCTCAGTCGATCCTGCAGAATCCGGATGGTCTGCTTTGTGAGGCTGCTTGGATGTACAGCCTAATTCTCTAAAACAACATTTGAGGTGGCTTATGGTAGCAACAGCTCTGGTGGACATTCCTGCAGTCAGCATATCAATTGCATGCTACCTAAAAAAAGATATCTGTGGCATTGTGTTGTGTGACATAACTGCACATTTTAGAGTGGCCTTTTATTGTCCCCCGTACAAGGTGCACCTGTGTAATGATCATGCTGTTTAATCAGCTTCTTGATATGTCACACCTGTCAGGTGGATTGATTGTCTTGGTAAATGAGAAATGCTCATTAACAGGGATGTAAACAAATTTGTGCACAAAAAAGCATATGGAACATTTCTGGGATATTTTATTTCAGCTCATGAAACATGAGACCAACACTTTACATTTACATTTAAGTCATTTAGCAGACGCTCTTATCCAGAGCGACTTACGTGCTTCTACACCTGCATTACCAGCTGTTTGGGGTTTTAGGCTGGGTGTCTGTACAGCACTTCGAGATATTAGCTGATGTAGGAAGGGCTATATAAAATAAAATTGATTGATTGATTGACTTTCAGTGTATATTAAAATATTTTCCCTCTGAGGTACAGACTTGGAGAAGCACTTTGTGGATGAAACAAGTAATGGAAGGCTCATCTTGCAGCAAAATTTGAAAAGTAATCATACACAATACATCTTTGTTGAAAATTGTAAATAGCTAGAGAATTTTCTAACTGTCATCTAACTGCGTGGATCATGCGCAACTCATTATTATTGTGATGGAGCCAACATCTGTTTTCATCACAGATGGTCAGAAACTTTRAAACGAATTAACAACAATTTATAAATCAAACAATGGGTTTCAATTAGTGAAAATTAACTTACCTGTTTTCTCTTTGATCTCGCATAAGACGCTGAACAAAGCTGGTTTCATTCGATGGCAATTCAATGCGTGTTTTCTGACGGTTGAAAAAAAGATAATTGTTATTATTATTAGCTAGCTAATTACATACTGTAGCTGTCTATCTAGTTTATCTACCCAGCTATTTAGCAACGAGCCATTAGCACCAACAATATATTTGTTAAGTTAGCTAGCTCCCTGCTTTCACACGCTTGATATAGCTAGCTAACGTTAACTAGATGACATTCATAACAACAAACATCGGCTCTGTTGTTCGTGACCTTTTGACGAGTTCACTGCAGCCTGCTATGCTAGCGTTAGCTACGCAATGCTATAGCTAGCTAGCAGCAGCTACAATATGTAGCTAATATGTTAACATTTTATTCGTCGAACAAATGTAACATGAAATGGATAATGTCAAGATTATGGCCACAGTGCGTTGATAATATATTGCTATTCATATACATGTAAATATAACCGTTAGTAGTAACACAAAGCAATAGAGCGTAGCTAACTGGCTAGTTTTAGCTTAGCAAGAATTCACCCTCTTCATCGAGTTAGCCACAAAAACTATTTCGGTTTTTATAAATTTCACAACAACAGGCGTGTAAATAGGCCAGGGGAAGAAGTGATAATGATTTAATAAGGCGTGCAAATGGCTTTATCATGAAACAAAGCCAGTTAGCTATCTAACAACGTTGTCTACCCGTTAGCTTATTAAAAAACTTCAAAGTTGAAAAAAAATGAAAACTTCTGAAAACTTTAGCTAACTCTTGGCCATTGAGCAACTTTGCAGTAAGGTGTAGCTAAATCTGAATAAGTTAGAAACAATTATGACTAACTTTGCTTGTGCTTCGTCCAAACTTTGGTCGGTGATGGTCATGATTTGTTGCAATATGTCACCAATGTCTCTGCGGCTTTCATGTCCATTTTCTGCGCCTTCGTGGCCCGTGTCTCCGTCGGAGCGGTGGTGGGAAGATGGATGAACCGAGTTTAGAGGGTGCATACCGGGGTGAGTGCTCAGGCCAAGGCCCCGGCCGTTAGAGGGCCCGTTGCCAGTGAGAGGCTGCTGCTGCAACATCCTGAGCGGCACACAGTGGCGCGGACGAGTAATCACAGTCACACACCCTTCAAAACTCAAACACTAGAGCAGGCCTGCGCTAGAGTCCCCTAGCGATTGACAAAGAAAAAGTATCGAACAAGAATGTTCATGAAATTCGAATTGTCCTCTGGACAGACCCCATAGGCTACTGTACTAGGGATATTCATAGCTATTACTTTTACACTGAGTAAGTCTTCTGAACAATCAGGTAGCTGGATATAACTATAAGGCAACTGTGTGTGTAGGTCTATGTGTATGTGTAAGAGAGAAACAGAAAACGTGAGAAGAGGGGGATCTTTCAATCTGCAAGTAGCCTAATACATTGAGCATTTGCATCCATGATGGGGGAGGGATCATCTTCTGATTTCATGTCAGCTAATTTAATAATGCATCAGCTTCATAATAAGGTCACAGGTCTTTACCAATCAAATCATCAAATATTTATTTTCATCACATTTTATTTGTCACATGCTTCGTGAACAACAGGTGTAGACTAGCAGTGAAATTCTTACTCTCTGGCCCTTCCCAACAATGTAGAGAGAAAAATAGAAAAATAATAACACAATGAATAGATACACCATGAGTAACGATAACTTGGCTAAATACACTGGGTACCAGTACCGAGTTGACATGCAGGGGTACTAGGAGGTAATTGATGTAGATTTACATATAGGTAGGGGTAAAGGGACTACATTTACATTTAAATGTTGGACTAGGCAAGAGGATAGATAATAAGCAATAGCAGCTGTGTATGTGATGAGTCAAAAGAGTTTGAGGGTCAGCGTGGCGGATGTGTTGTGGCCCACTCTCACCACATGGGACAATACAGACAATACAAGCACTCCATAATATTAACAGATTTGACAAATTAATGCACAGTGAAAGTTTCATACATCAATGGGTGATACACAGCAGAACACTTTTTAGAGTCATATATGAACATACACAAATTAACAATTACCCTCCCCTCTGTTCTCTCACTTCACCAAAAATAATCAACATCTCACATCTGACTATATCTCTCTCCCTCTCTCTCACACACTTTGTCTACTTCTCCTTTAGCTGCAAGTCAACAGGAAGTATGCCAAACCACAGTCCCTGTCAGAAAAACAGAGTGCCTGTTTCAACATGTTGCTGTTTCTGACTGTATGCTGTTCTACTGAAAATGCAACATGAGCAGAGAAAAACTTCATAGTCATTTCCCCCTTTCTGATGTTCATCTCAAATTATGAGTTTTGTCTTTGTTAAAAACAAGGCTATTTGATAACATCGCACCACTTCACTTTTTACAGTAATATTTCATAATGCCATGACGCAGAGAGATAGGGGACAAATACATAGGGGTGGGTTGGGGTAAGAGGAACAGGAAGAGACTAGAGGGCTGACAGGCAGGCTGAGAGAGAGAGAGAGAGAGAGAGCGAGGAAGAGCTCGTCACGGTGATATGTGAACCATAACTGATAGCAATTAGTTGTCATGAAGAAAACTGCCATGTGAATCAGTGATGCCATACCTAATCAATGTGGACACAAGAAGATGATGTTTATCAGAAACTGAACTCCAGGAAAACACAGGTACGATAGACTTATTGAGAGCGTGGGTGGGTAAGGTAATGATTGGCAGGCGGGCAAGTACAATCCAAGATAGGAATTCAGTGCCTAAAGAAGTGAGCAGGAAACCAGTCCTGGTTTTTCATAAACACCCCTCTTGAGATTATACCATATTATGCTTACAGGTACAGTGGCCGTTCAGTCTGTGTCACACTAGAAGTCTTCTACATGTGTTGTTGGGAGTTAACATTTTGATGAACTCTATTAGATTACCTAATACATTTTCTTAGAACCAGTTCCACAATCCTCATAATGTACAATAGAACATCAGTTGATTTGTAAGTCGCTCTGGATAAGAGCGTCTGCTAAATGACTTAAATGTAATGTAATGTAATATATTTGTCTTATCTAATTTTTTGTCAGGTTTACACTGAGACAGACGTAAATGGATGTTGTCATGGAATACCCAGAGGTCAAAGTTGAAACAGCTGAAGAGGAGCACTTGGAGGATCTAATCATTATTAAGGAGGGAGATGTTGAGAGAGTTGTTGAGGGAGGGATAGAGCCAATAACAGGCAAGAGCAACGATAAAGACTCCAGTGCGGAAGAGGATGCCACTGCCAGACATGGACAGATTGGAAAAACCAACACTGAAAGTGGAGATGGCGATGAAAGAAAAAAGGATAACCATATAAATCAAGCAAAAGGAGAGACTGGGACAGAGGATGGGGTTGAGCACATTAAAGGGATGGATGAATTAGTAATGGATGGACCGAAAATACATGGCAAGAAAGAGGGGATGGCGATGGTGGATGAAACAGAAAAATACAAAACAGCAGAACAAGATTTGGAGACGGACAAACCATCACAAGGATTACAAGTTGGCACAAATAGACATCTTCCCTTTGACCAGTTGCCCAAAGATACGCTGAGCCCAGAGCATGCCACAAAACAGGTTTATAACATTTGCTTTCACAAAAAAAATACAGCAATTTCCCTTGTGCCCACAATAACAATAATTCCGTTATTGGGTTTTCTTTCACATATAGAAAAAGAACAAACAACATTACAGGGGTGGAAGAATGAGGGGTTCATTTTGTGGTTACAGAATTTGTAGGTGTGGAAATGCCAGCTTGTTTGAAATGAGTAGTGATACCCCCCATTTTGAAGTCCTTGATAATGACTACTCTTTCTGCCACCTGTCTTTCACAGGCTCAACGGTTAACCCCTTACTTCCCAGACACGCTGTATGACCTGGTCTTTACTCTGCAAGAAGGAAGACGACTCAATGACCAGCGGTGCTCGTTCAGAGGGAGGAGAAGGTGCCATTCTGAACCCAACACCTACATTCCGGCCCACAGAGCCCACAGAGGTGATAGAATGCGAAAACAACTCCCTGTAATGATAACTAACTAAGTGACTGTGGTAAACATAACAACTGTTGCAATTAGCTTCCCTTGTTTCAACATTGACATGCTGACTCACTTCAAATGACAGAAGGGGAAAAGCTGTAAATAACTGTACGGTACCAACATCCATTGAAGCGCTTCTATCATATAACTGTGGCAGGGACACATATTAGGATGTCTTCTGTACATTAGTAAAATATTGAAATAATATTGCTTGAATAATTAACTAGGACACTAAATGAACTAGGCCACTAAATGTAGCATGTCTCCACTCTCTTTTCTCCCCTTTCATTTCCAACAGTGCATTTCTCCTCAATGACCTCGCTGCAGAAAGATGAGTTCTTTGACTTGGTGGCTACTTCGCAAGGCCGTCGGCTTGACGACCAGCGGGTGGAACTACATGACACCCCACCCCTTAAGCCGAAAGCCAATAAGAAGAGGAGCAGCGTAAAAGATACAAAGCCTAAAAAGTCTGCTCCAATTGCAGTGCAGAACGAGGACTTGTACAATATGATTCTCATCTCGCAAGTAAGTAACTGTAATCACCCAAGCTGCCAATAGTCAATTTGACCAAAACATTATTTTGTTCTTGTCATAAGCAAAATATCATGTAGGCATCATGTCATATGGTGTTACGTTAATATCATGTTACAGTGCTACATTGGCATAACAGATGAAGGATCTTCATTTTCCTGCGCTCCAGGAAATGCAATGACTTTGTGCTTTACATAAATGAACGGAAAACCCGCACTAACATAGTTATATTAACAGTATTTCCCTTTTCAAGTAGCTTAATTTGGGCCAGTTTATAGCCTAACCACCGATCATGCAACATCATAGACTAAACATTCAAATGCTGTTGCTGAAGGATTATTTTACTGCAACAATACTGATCAAATGAATATCCTACATCTGTATGTCATGTGCTGTAACATGGGCATTGGGTATTATGTTGTAGGGTGTAACAACATATCATGTCATATGGTGTATAAGCATCATGTTATGTGATGTTACGTAGGTGTAATGTTTCGTCTCCGTACCTCAGGTCCAGTGTAAAATAGGCATCAAACCATGTGGTGTTTCTGACTGTCTCTGTACTTCAGGCCCAGGGTAGGCTGGAGGAGCAGCGCAGTGTGGCCCCAGGGCCTATGGATGACGAGGACTTCTTTTCGTTACTGCTGAGTGTCCAGGGAGGACGCATGGAGGACCAGAGGACTGAGTTGCCTGGGATTCTGGGAACCTGAGAGATACACATGCTGTAGAGATGGGCTCAAATTGCTCAGAGCATGTGGTGTAGCCCTATAGAGCAATGGCTTTTGCTTCTTATTCACCTGGCCAGACCAGGCATGACCATTATGTTATGTTATGGTCTGAGTTAACAGTATCATCTGTATCGATGACTGCATCAGTAATTTAATAAAAAAATAGTATGTGAATAATAGAGGCTTCATTTCAGTTGCATAATGCTGTAGAGACTAATTCCAATGTTTGTTGTATGATATTAAGCTTACAGAGTGGGCAGATTTGGATGTGGACTGCACAATAATTTTGATGAAATTCAAAATGCCCCTACGCTTTGGGGTGCTTTAAATGTGTTTATTGCAATTTGAGGAAATAAGTTTTGCTCACCACAGCAGTGAACGAGTATGAATGAGAGTGTTTGTGTTTCCATGTTATATTTGAATTCAGCTCCTCACGAGAATAAAATAAGCGTTAAATGTTTGACCTGCATCAAGAGTGTTTCTAGTTGTTCCCCGAGAAGGCTTACGATAAAGTGCCTCAGCCTTTGTCTACTGGACCCCACAGAGATATTGAGGGCCAATGCAAGGGCCAACACAGCATCAAAAGCCTGGGGGCCTCCAGGAAGCCTGCAGTCTTGTCAGACTCCAGTCCACTCCAAKTGAGACGGCAACTTTCAGAGGAAGTCTTGAACTGTCTAGGCAGGGAAGGTGGTAAGTTATGAGGAAGAATACTTATTATGGCAGTTCCTCAAAGTGTGATTCAACATTCAAAAGGCACTCGCACATTTGAGCTCTCTTTATTGCAGGTTGAATACGATCAGAAAAAATAACAAACCTGCACACTGCTGACGAAGGCATTGAGGCCAATATGTAAAGCTTATTAAAGAGCAGTGATAATAGCAAGAGCAGTGAAAAGTTATCATATCATATGACAACTGGCTGCTCGAAGGTCAAAATGCTAAGTATGCTCTGTGCAACACAAGGAACTTGAAGTGGAGTACTTTCTTTAACTTTCTTTAGCCTTCTAGCTGTCACGCTCGTCGTAATAAATAGACCAAGGCGCAGCGTGAGTAGAGTTCCACATATTTTTAATAAACCGAAACTCAGACACACACACACACACACACACACACACACACACACACACACACACAGACGACAGACACAACACACACAGACACACACACCGAACGAACGAACGCACGAACGAAACGTGCCGCTACTGTTGTGCACTCTGGCAACTAAATGTTAACAAGATCCCACGAATAACCATGGGGAAATGGCTACCTAAATATGATCCCCAATCAGAGACAAAGATAAACAGCTGCCTCTGATTGGGAACCATATCAGGCCACCATAGACATACAAATTCACCTAGATGACCCAACCAAGTCACTATCACGCCCCAACCAACACAGAGAATAACAGCTTACTATGGTCAGGGCATGACATCTAGACTTTCTTTACAATTGTTAAAAACAAAGTCCCAAAGACAGAGAAACTGTTTTGATGGGATATGAGGTTGAGGTTCTCAATCCCAGGCAATTTGCCATAACCACTCAATATTCATTACTCAATTGTCAAACGAAAGATATCTGCCTTTACATTACAGTGTTGCAATGCACTAGTGCTGTTTACAGAAATCTATTTTTCAGAGACAACTAGGCTGTTAGGCTAGCCTATATGTGCTGTGGATTAATTTTCCACACCACAGTGGAAATGTATCAACTCCATCCCTTAACTGTTCAACCATTGTTGACAACAGTAAGGAAAACACACTTGTTCATTAAATATGTATCATACGTTTGCGGCTTGCTTTATGGTCATATATGCTCTGATTCCATTTAAATTAATAGATTTTCCCCATGTGTAAAAGGCAGAAGGGTCCATCTGGTCCAGGGCGTTAATTAATGCTCCACTTCATTAACTCGTGACCAAAAGCCCGCCCTGTGACATCATACTTCAAAACAAGGATGCATCTCAAATATAGAAATGGAATAGTTCGCCACAATCAAAGATCACGTGGATACGGAAAAGCTGTAGAATCAGCGCCCTTGTCAAATTCTTATCTACTCAAAGGTAGGCTAAGTGTTGATGTAGAAATTAGACTTTTCAATCAACGTTACAGTGGGGCACATTGGGCATAGGCTATAGCAGGGGTATTCAACTCTTTCTTACCCTACGAGGTCCGGAGCCTGCTGGGTTTCTGTTCTAGCTGATCATTATGTGCGCAGACCTGGGTCTGAATCAGTCCCTCCTGATTATAGGGGAACAAAGAAAACGCAGTAGAACTGGCTTCGAGGTCTGATTTTGAGGAGGCTATAAATTTCGTTTGCATGGGTTATGCTTCATCCTAATTGATTCTAAAGCAGTTGACAAATCAATTAGATATCAAATCAATGCAAAATCGGATACTTTTTGTTAGTTTAATTCTGATACATTGTTACAACATTGTAACATAATTTTAACATCGACTGTCGGCTACTGTTGCAGTTTGTAATGCATCGCTGCGTTCTCTTCTTGTTCTAAAGCCACCCCTTTTCCATTTTAGTCAACACATGTTGAAGTTGTCATTTTGGCAATAGTTTTTCACAGTTCCTAAAAGTATTTTGACCTCGTTGCTTTCCCTTCAGATGTTGTCACTTGTTGTCCTGATGATCCTGTTTCAACCAGAAGAGGGAGGCTCCTCACCTATCTCCTGTTACAATGATCAAGGGGAAGCTGTTGACTGGTGAGAAAACGGTTCTGGGCAGACTGAAGATTGAGCTGATATGACCTCCTTCTTCCCTTAGGTCTGTTAGCTACTTAGTCACAGACAGTGTGCATAGCAAGGTATGGGGTGGCAGGTAGCCTAGTGGTTAGAGCATTGGGCTGCTAACCAAAAGGTTGCTAGATCGAATCCCTGAGCTGACACAGTAAAAATCTTTTGTTCTGCCCCATTGTCAATAAGATTTTGTTCTTAACTGACTTGCCTGGTTAAATTAAAAAAAATATGCTAAAACAACACTAAAACAATCAAATACTTTCTCTCAGGTTCTATCTCTACAAACTCCCCCATGTTGATCGTGAATTTCCCAATGAWGGACAGAGTTATCTACTGATGGACAAAGGCAGCGAGGGATGGACGGATGGAAACGTGTTGGTGAATGACAGCACTGGAGCCCTGGGGAGGACAGTGGGCCAGCTGTATGAACAGGGGAAGGTCTGGTTCCTTCTATTATTAATATCAGACCACATTTGAATGAACTGTGAAACYTAAAGGGAAAATCCACTCAAAAACTATTTTTTTTTAAATGACAAATTATGAGTTGTCTGTTGATACAGGCCCAAAATGTTTTTTCATGATGATGTGGCCGGTGACACTTTGTTTCTTGGAAGTTAAATATCTTGAAACTTGACTGCTGACATGCAAACCATTTTGGGACTGTATCAACAGTGGACTAATTAAAAAAAATACCAAAAGATAGTTTTTGAGTGGATTTTCCCTTTAAGTTTCACTTGCAACACATAGCAGTATTTACCACTGCTGAGGATTTATTTTTGGAAGCTGGCCCCTCRCTTTTTTTGTGACAGTGGAATGAGACAGAATGACACAAAAAATCAAAATGTGGATCTATAATTTTTTGGTGGGTTGTTTCTTTCACTGTCTAATTTTCACTAAGGTGGAATTGGAGCTTTCTTTTTACCCAGACAGCCATGATAAATAAATACAGCATATGACATGTTATCAAAGAACAAACACTATTGGCGCTATAAACCTTGTTTGTTTCTGAGTTTAGAGTGTGCAATATGCATGAAAGTGTATATCTTCTGATAAGTYTGTGTACTTTCTTTTGCAGAATGATGACATTGCATACATCCTGTACAATGACCAGAGACCACCCGAGGAGGGAGAAAAAGGATTTGGTTTCCTTAGTAGCCGAGGTGGCCACACTAAAGGTCAGGACAATATAAACCTCAGCTGTATACTGTATACAGGCATCACATTATAATGTTAATCTCAGCACCCAGGCCTCTGGCCAGCTACTCCATTTGTAGCATGTTAATGTTTTTGTCTGACGAGAGTATGTACTGTTGTGAAATGACTCAGCTTTCAATGAGTGTGTTATCTCCCTCTCTCCATCTCAGGTGTTGTCTTATTGGACAAGACACAGGGCTATTGGTTGGTCCACAGCACCCCTCATTTCCCCCCTGTAAAGGAAATAGGGCAATATTCCTACCCAGGTAGTGGTGTACAGAACGGACAGAACTTCATCTGTGTGACCTACCCACTGGAACGCTTTCAGGCCATTGGTGAGACTGTAATCCTGTAAAAGTCATTTGGAATACTATAAGTTTACCTTAGAATTCTGAAAAAGTATCTTGGATTACCCACCCTGTTATAATGCATGAAACTGTGAATTGTTTCATGAAGACACAAATGTGTTCTATTTCATGCGACTGTTTCATGCTGAGACAGACTGTCTGTGCGTACAACCCGAGCCGACAAGGTGGAAAATCTGTTGACGTGCCCTTGAGCAAGGCACTTAACCCTAATTTTCTCCAGGGGTGCCGTACTACTATTGCTGACCCTACAAACTAAGTGCTATGTCATCACTGAAAAACCTGCATGCAATGAACTTAAAAAATGACAATTAACTCATTATTACGCAACAGTTAATAAAGCCACATTAATGTTGACAAAACAATTGTGAACCAAAAATAACATTTGCAAAAACAATTTAGGTCATTAGCATTTTAGCATATTGTAGTAGCAAGTGCCACTACAACCTGGCTAGCAAATGGTGCTGTTACCATAGTGACAGATAGGGTTATCCTCTATGGCACTGTAACCATAGAGACCATACTCCTCCCGCTGTGCGATGTTTGCTCTGTAAGTTTCATGTCTCTCGTGGAGTTATACTGAACAAAAATATAAACACAACATGCAACATGTCTGGTGAGTATGCAGGCCATGGAAGAACTGGGACATTTTCAGCTTCCAGGAATTGTTTACAGATCCTTGTGACATGGGGCCGTGCATTATCATGCTGAAACATGAGGTGATGGCGGCGGATGAATGGCATGACAATGGGCCTCAGGATCTCATGGTAGCTCTGTGCATTCAAATTGCCATTGTTAAAATGCAATTGTGTTTGTTGTCCGTAGTTAATGCCTGCCTATACCATAACCCCACCGCCACCATGGGACACTATGTTCACAACGTTGACATCAGCAAACCGCTCGCACACACAACGCCATACATGTGGTTTGCAGTTGTCAGGCCGGTTGGACATACTGCCAAATTCTCWAAAATTACGTTGGATGCAGCTTATGGTAGAGAAATGAACATTCAGTTATCTGGCAACAGCTTTGGTGGACATTCCTGTAGTCAGCATGCCAATTGCACGCACCCTCAAAACTTGAGACATTTATGGCATTGTGTTGTGTGACAAAAGAGAGGCATTTTYTTGTCCCCAGCACAAGGTGCACCAGTGTAATGACCGTGCTGTTTAATCAGATTCTTAAAATGCCACACCTGTCAGGTGGATGGATTATCTTGGCAAAGGAGAAATGCTCACTAACAGGGATGTAAACAAATTTGTGCACAAAATTTCAGATTGAAAAAGCTTTTTGTGCGTATTGAACATTTCTGGGGTCTTTTATTTCAGCTCATGAAACATGGGACCAACACTTTATGTGTTGCGTATATATTTTTGTTCAGCTTAAGATGAGTGTCATTAATTAAGATAGTACTTGTCTTGGAACTTGGTGCCTATTTTTTATTTTTTATTTAACCTTTATTTAACTAGGAAAGTCAGTTAAGAACAAATTCTTATTTACAATGACGGCCTACCCCGGCCAAACCCGGACGACGCTATTGAATCACACAGACAGACAGACAGACAGACAGACAGATTGATCAGTCAATTCATCATTATTTGCTTTACTTTTGACACAATTCATTGATTGAAATGTTTGAAGTGTTCAGTTGAAGTGTTCAGTTGACATGTATTATGTTTTAAATTGCAGGAGAGCAGTTGCAGATCAACCAGCCCAATGTGTATGACTGTGGTGTCCCTGCTTCCTTGGCCTCTCTGGTGCCCGCACTGGCTGATGTCTGTAACAACAGCCAAGGGCAGATGGCCTATAGCAGCTTACCGCACACCCAACCTGCATCCAATCGCAGTGTGCCMCTCACCTCATTGGGTGGAACCGAGTTCATCAGCTTTGCCAAGGGGAGATCATTCAATAATGGTAAGGAACAATTTTGAAACTATTCATTTGTCATTTTTTGTACTGTTGAAGTGTTGTTTCATGGTAAGAATGACTATTCATGTCATTACCGTTTTGTCATTGTGATTGACCCAACATTTAACCACAATATCCCCATTTCCCCTCCTCCTGTCTCCCTTTAGATCTGTACCACTCCTGGGTGGCTCCCTCCCTCCAGTCAGACCTCCTAGTCCAGTTCTGGATCCGCTCCACTGGCATCCTGCCCTCTGACTGCTCCCTGGGCTGGAAGGTCCTGGACATCCAGCTTATCTCCCCAGGCGGGAGGGTCACCTTCAAGGCCTCCAATGACCACTCCAAGTGGGCCGTGAGTACRACCGGGGGTGGGMTGGATYGAGCTGCTGGCTGGGTGTGTGTGGGCGACATCAACCGSAACGAGGCTGAGGAGAAGAGAGGGGGCGGGACAGTGTGTCTGCAGGACGCCACGGTGTGGAAGGCCTATCGGACAGCGGCGCTGGAGTGTGAGATGTGCGAGGGAGGGACCAGCGGGTGTGATGTGGACGTAGAGGATGCAAGGCACTACCAGGGAGATATGAATCCGTAAGCATCAGTGTGGCAGCAGTGTAAAGTTACTAGTATGCACACAGTTCACTGAGCAGCTAGGTTTATTAGCATTATTGAGCTCCGTGAACAAGGTACCCCATAGAATGTTGATTAATAAGCATCAAATACATTTTTTATGGCAGTTTTGGAGTGTTTCATAAATTGCCATGAATAGAAACATACTTGAAAGGGAAGTGGCACTCCTATAATCAATGAGCATTTTGATACATTCTATGTAGTTCTATAAGTTGCTAATGACTGTAGGCAATGTTGATTGTGATCTCAGGTATGTTTTTTGACATTTTATATGAGTCTGTTTTCAATCTTTTTTATGTGACAAATGATTTAAAAAAATGATTGTTAAAGTATGTGTAATGTTTTTTCTTTAATTCTCTTTMACTTTTTAGTCAAACGTTTGGTGACTTTTTCAGCTTTTAGCTTGAAACAGGSAAAGATACTGACTGTCTTCTGTCCAAATAAAGAAAGTACTGTTGTTGCGGGGTGCACAAATATTTTGCATAATGTTCTTCATAAAACTTCCTCATCCACCAACAAGCTAGATACTAAACCACAGTCTGAATCTTTTATATGTACATCTTTGTACATTTATTTGGTAAGAATAGACACAGCAGAATTACAGCACACATCCGGGGAGTTGCATAGAAATTGCTCATATTACCGTCGCATCAAAATGCATTCATAGAAAAAAAAAAATTATCACACAAAAACAAATAGGGCATATGTAGTGCATAAACATGCCAGCTTATACAGCACTGTGAATGTACATCATATGTACTGTACATTCCAATGCATACATCACAGAGGCTTCATGTCAAATGGCACCCTATTAAGCGCACTACTTTTGACCAGGGCCCATGGGGCTCTGGTGAAAAGTAACACTCTATATAGGGAATAGGGTGCCATTTGGGACACTTTAAGTGGCTCAAGCACCAATGAGAGAAAGGCACTAAACAATCAGTAGCTTAGCCTGGAGTTAACTCTTCATCAAATTACATTACCCAGAATCCTCTCCCTGGAACTACCGTGTCTATGCTTCAGTCTTAGTAGAGACTTCAACAGCACTGGGTAGTATGGCCAGAGTTCATCAGTTAGGGCCTTCCACAATCTGCTCCCCATGCGCCCTTATGCATACAGGTTTTCCTTCCTACTGGTCTCATCCTCATGGGATAGAAGCAGAGCCTTCTGCAAAACCCTCTACATTCAGTTCCTGGACTAAAGACATTGCATAATGAAACCTTATAGCTGTCAGATCTCTATCAAACGTCAGAGAAAATATAAATTAAACATCATTCAGTGATTGGTGAGAATACCTCACTAACCTGGCATGGGTCTTTGAGGACTGACTTTGGGAGCACTGGTTGAATTACACTTCAGGCAGACTTCCATTCCAACTACCAACTAAACCCATTCAGAGACCATTGWTAAAGATTAGTTTATGCTGTATTGAAAAGTTTAGCATTAAGGTGCAATGGTAGACATCTTTAAAATACGCACAACATAGTCTGGACTGTCATTAGTGTCTTCACATGAATTGTTTAGGTTAAGAGTTTGTGGGTTGATGCTGTTATGCCTAATGGTTAGTACTCAAAATATGACTTCTATATGGGAGTGGCAAGGCTGTATATGTAAATGTGTTGTATTTTACATAAGATACTACCGGAGCTATCATTCAATATGTATGCACAAAACCCAAGTGAAWTTATCATGTTTATCTTTGTAACGTCTTGGCCCATTTGAAATGGTTGCAATTTGGGGCAATTTCATACATTTCCTGTTACTTCAAAATGAATAACATGTATTTCTGACACTTGTTGATTGCTCCTTGTGAATGTAAACACAATCCTGACATCATCAAACCATAAAAAAACATATGCATACACAAAGTACATAGTTAAAACATTTTGCTGAACCCCGTGCTTTGCTATAATGAGAGGTTTCAGTGACTCTGTCTGTCACTTATTCAGATGCATTATGTCATAATGTCAGCCCAGTGCTCTCCCCACCATTCATATTCTTGAAACGCCTTGCATACTTATATATGCGTCATGCTGCTTGTATCTACTCTCTATGGAGAAATGTTAAACTTTGTTGTGGTCATGGTCAATTCAAGAAGGTCATATCGCCCAAATACTTTGATTTAATGAAGTTCTCTACTATCAACTCATCTCTATGATGGAACCTGAGGCACATTCCTCAAATACTCAAGATGATTTGGATTCCTCAGTTGCTCTTGGTTACAAGGCTATTCCATTTGGTTAAATAGGAAATTAGATGCCAATGGTCAGAGAGACTTAAGGAACAGCACCATTCACCATCAGTTAAAGATTTGCATTGGTCTTGTTCTCGGTGTATATTTGCAGTAGTATGCATTGCCAACGAGAGACACATGCACCCTTCTACACTAATGGCCTTCCATTAGTGTACACAAACGGGCAGCATATTTATTGAAATGTCCCAGGTAAGAACACGTTCATCAAACAAGCTCAGACAGGTTTCGGGATACATTTTGCTTGAACAAGCTCGGTCAGAATGTGTTTCCACTTAGGAAAAAGATTAGGAAAGACAAGGCCACATCTCACTGAGATATCTGCCTGCATTCTTATCGTGACCTGTCCTTGAGAAGAACTAGCTACATTATGTCTCAGATGTAGCCTATTTGGGAAAGAGTTATTGTCAAAAAAACAGTCTCCGGCCCTTTGCTTTGATTCGAGGAAATGTGGCACTGGTTTCTGTGCTGATTGGTTGTGAGCGAAAAGGAGTGTTGCCTCCTTGTCTGCGCAGCAGGAAGTCCACACTAGAGGAAGTCATGGCATAGAAGACGTTTCCTGTGGCAGGGATGACCAACTCTACAGGGCAGAACAAGAAAAGTCATCACTACAATCAATATGAACAGAGAACTGTTAAAGTGACTTCGCATGGTTGGGTTGAGAAATGRCTTTACCCTTTCCCTCGGGCAATAGTTGGATGAGCTCATATCTGGATGCCTGTTTGGTGTCCTGACTGTGTTTTTCTAAGGCAGAACTGATCACAGTGGGCGTCTTGTCATTGTTTGTCACCTGAGGAAACAGAGAAGAAGAACGACAATGATACCAGACAGCTTGACTCCTAGTTGTAATATCCTGTGTACAACCTGAGGAAATATTTTGGATAACTATCATTAACAGATATTTGTGGATTAAAGTAAATAGTCATGAGTGCAGGGTGCAGTGCAGTGTATAATTTGATACCAAAAAAGGCAAATATCTCAAAATATGTCATTCTCTCGGCTCAGTACCAGTATGCTTCTGTACATATTCCCATCTTGTAAATCCATCCGTATCCTGACGATCCGCATATCAGGCCCAGACACTTTGTTGTTATTGGTGGGATTGTTGCCACAGGAGACTGATCGACGATGTGATTTGATGGGAGTGGATGGTGTCAATGCAGACGGGATGGGGTCATTGGTGGGAMGGGAGGAGTCAACATCCAGACAGGAAACTGAGGGGGATTTCATATGCTGAAATAATAATAGTGAAGAAAATAATTTTAAAAAACACACTTACTGATATGACAAGATAAAAAGTGGCTGTTGCGTGAAGGCCAAAGCAAATAAAAAGACACAGAAGAGAATTAAAAGATCAAAGATTTTCCTCTTTTAAAAGTGCTCTTCTGTATGTTTTTACGACATTTGTTTTAAAACAATCATATTTGATTACTAGTAAACAGCAATACTTAGCAATAACTACGAGTATTTGCGCATGAATAGTAATTGCATGCTCTGCAATTCTAGCTCGCAATGCAAATATATTTTTGGGAAAGTAGGTAAAATAACTGGAAATATTAGGTCTCATTTTGTAATTACCTTGGTGAATTTGGAAAGAAAGTGACAGACGGGGGAGGGGAAGTCAAAAAGACTGTCACTGTCAGCAACAAGGCTGGTCCTGGAGGAATTCAGGCTGTAAGGAGGTGAGAGAATCATATCATGTATGTTCATCATGCACCGTAATCTGCATGACAACAACCTACAAAACATCTTACTCAACCCCTGAGAAATACATAGTAAATGTACAAGCTTGGCTTTCAGCTCTTTCCAATGTTGTATGTTAATTGACCAGCTCTTGCACTGTGTGAGGATATTTTTAATGGAAAACAGTACGGAGGACTTACCCCCAGACCCCCAAGTCAATTTTCCACAACTGATTACTTATGGCCACATTACTACAAATTTGACAGTCAAATAGTCAAGATAGTCACTAGATATACAGTATATAGTATGTGGACACCCCTTCAAATGAGTGGATTCAGCTATTTCAGCCACACCCGTTGCTGACAGGTGTATAAAATCGAGCACACTGCCATACAATCTCCATAGACAAACATTGGCAGTAGAATGGCCCATACTGAAGAGCTTAGTGACCTTCAATGGGGCACTGTCATAGGATGTCACCTTTCCCACAAGTCAGTTCACCAAATGTATGTCCCGCTAGAGCTGCCCAGTCAACTGTAAGTGCTGTTATTGTGAAGTGGAAACATCTAGGAGCAACAACAGCTCAGCCACGAAGTTGTAGGCCACACAAGCTCACAGAACCGGACTGCCAAGTGCTGAAAAAATTGTCTGTCCTCAGTTGCAACACTCTCTGCCGAGTTCCAAACGGCCTCTGGAAGCAACGTCAGCACAATAACTGTTCATTTGGAGCTTCCTGAAATAGGTTTCTTAATCTTAACAATGCCCCCGTGTACAAAGCGAGGTCCATACAGAAATGGTTTGTCAAGATTAGTGTGGAAGAACTTGACTGGCCTGCACAGAGCCCTGATCTCAACCCCATTGAACACCTTTGGGATGAATTGGAGCGCCAACTGCGAGCCAGGCCTAATCGCCCAACATCAGTGCCCGACTTGTGGCTGAAAGCAAGTCCCCGCAGCAATGTTCCAACATCTAGTGGAAAGCCTTCCCAGAAGTGGAGGACGTTATAGCAGCAAAAGGGGGACCAACTCCATATTAATGCCCATGATTTTGGAATGAGATGTTTGACGAGCAGGTGTCCACATACTTTTGGGTCATGTAGTGTAGTATAGTTCACAGACAATGCTGACTGGCCATTCTTTTACAATAGTACTGAGCCCATATAACCAGTGTATTTCACTATACATAGTGAAAGGTATCTGCAGTGAATACTACTGCCATGTTGTGTGTAGAGTGTAATAATAGGCCTCATTACTTTGGGCACCGTGTGATGATCACTGTAGGGTTCAGGGTACGACCAGAGCTCGGTTCGCACGGCACCTCGATTTCATTGGACAGTCTGTAACTGCAGACATCATGTAATGTGATTAGCGATCATCATAGTTGTAGTGTTCCGTTTGAAATAACATGTATAAAACCAAAAGATAATCACGGCTTACCTTTCTTCTTCATTTAACGAGGGTACACTTTGGTACCACTGTAGGAATTCCTCGTCAGTGATGAAAACACCGTTTTTACAGGAGGACTGCAGTAGTCGGATCTGAGCTAAAACTTCAAACTCCTGCAAAGAGAAAAACAAATAATTATGAACATCAAATGACTCTCCAGTACCAATGGGACATTATCAGTTGAAATGCTCGCAGTTAAACATTAATATGTGCATGGATGCACTGCTTCAGAGTTCAATACACTGCCACACATTTAATGAGAGGCACAACAGAAAAGCAATTTATGAAGACCATCTGCTATATTGAGCCAGAGGCTAATGAATTGGTCTGGATCCTGGAATAACTCAACATGTGGACAATGGGTGATGAGGAATTTAAACAGCAGCATTACAAAGGCCCTGATGGCATCACTTACTCGTCTCCTCTTGTCAAAGTTGACGTAGCCGTTCTGAAATGGAGGAACAGGATATTATGTCACTGTCAATTCAACGTTTTGGTAAACCAACTACAACTTCACCACCAGAGCTTATGACCAGCTTCCTGTTGATGGACACATTATGAGGGATAAATGACTGTATATGAAGGGACTCACCTCTAGTCTGTCTTTGACGGCCGTGTCCAGCATGGTGAGGTCTGTGAGGAAGATCCCCAGGTAGGGTACTGTGCCCTGGGCACTGGACTGTGTGAGAGAGGGGAGGGGTGGAGAATAATGAAAAACCAAAAACAGAGGCATGGGGCTTCAGGCTTCCCAGACACAGATGAAGCCTACTCAATGCATGCTCAACAGAGAAACTTGGGTTAAGACCGGTGAATGTACTGTATATCAAGTTGTCCTTACTTAAACATCAACGATCTATTGAAGAAATACCAGCATTGCATTACGCTACATCAGCAAAGGGTTATTTGATGCCCTTCGTACAGTATATTCCATGCTTCTTCCTTCAAAGCAAAATGATAATGAGCTTTGAGAGTGACTTCAAACTCGCTTATAGGAGCACTTACCCCTATCTGTCTCCTGTTGTTCATCTTGCCGTCCAGGTTGGCGAACTTCGAAGTGCCCTCCTGAAAAACACAGACAAACATCTAAGCATGACAATCTGGAACACAATCTAGAATTTAGAACCKTGGCTATGTGCTCTAAAACCCTGTGTAGTAACTGGGTAGTAGGCCCTCAATTCCAGACAAACTGAGAGGGTAAGGAAGCAGCTTGCTTGGTAAATTATCAAAGCACAGCTTTGTGATATCAGTGTGATATCTTTCCAACATCAAAGCCTGGAGTGAAGCTTTCAAATGAAATCTCCGTCAAATGTTTAGAAGAATTCCTGTGTGGATGCCTTGGTGAAATTGCAGCTAATGTAAGGTATTGATGCATGCACAACGTATAAACAGTGAATGAAAATGCTGCTAATCCTACCGATTTCCAGCCCCCCCCCGTCAGAAACTCACAATGCATCCTAAACGCAATACATGTTTAGAAACGGGTGAATTTAGATTGACAGGACGTTGACATTGAGAGACTGTACACCCCCAGATGAAGCCTTCCTCTGGGTTATAAGGCATGATTCATGATTCAAAGTCATTTTTAGCCCTGGAGAAGTGCTTACTCTGGATCTGTGTAGTGCAACCGCTCTTGAACGTATATATATATATATATATGAATTTGAGATGAGTAAAACACGTTTGGTGTGATCTGTGACGACACTTCACATGAGACCTGTCCTTAGCTCATATTGCTTGTATTATGGGATGTCTGTCAGTGCACTGTGTGTGTCTGTGTTTCCGTGTGTGTCTNAGCAGCTTGCTTAGTAAGTTATCAAAGCACAGCAGAAGGCAGTGTGATATTTTTCCAACATCAAAGCCTGGAGTGAAGCTTTCAAACGAAAGCTCCGGCATATGTTTCCATGAATTCCTGCGTGGATGCCTTGGTGAAATTGCAGCTAATGTAAGGTATTGATGCATGCACAACGCATAACAGTGAATGAAAATGCTGCTAATCCTACCGATTTCCAGCCCCCCCCCCCGTCAGAAATTCACAATGCAATACATGTTAAGAAACGGGTGAATTTAGATTGACAGGACATGGACATTGAGAGGCTGTACACTCCCAGATTAAGCCTTCCTCTAGGTTAAAAGGCATGATTCATGATTCAAAGTGATTTTTAACCCTGGAGTAGTGCTTAATCTGGATCTGTGTAGCGCAACCGCTCTTGAATATATATGAATTTGAGTTGAGTTAAACACGTTTGGTGTGATCTCTGATGACACTTCACATGAGACCTGTCCTCTTCTCATACCGCTTGTATTATGGGATGTCTGTCAGTGCACTGTGTGTGTCTGTGTCTCTGTGTCTCTGTGTGTATGTGTACATGCGTATGTACATACAGTACGTGCGTGGTGTGTGTGTGTGTGTACGTACGTGTGTGCAGTAACTCTCAATCACTGTGACTCACCTCTTTCAGCAGCTCCCTGCTCTGGGAGTAGTTGTTCTTCTCAGAGAAAATGTTGGACAGCTCCTCGTATCTCCTCACTGCTTCCCTGTCAGACAGAGTCACATGACAACAACAATGAGCCATGCACCCAAAAAGGGTATTAGGGGCCTGGACATTTCTCTGCTGTCTACTGGGCCTTACTATAATCCACATTCAAGCGAATCAGCGAGCCATGATTAGTTTAGCTACGATTGGGGAAATTATAACAAGATGAGATGATCAACTGCTGTAGTGTTTTGGAACGTTGAATATGTTTGACTGTGGGAAAGGATGGTGTTATATCAATGACAATGTGATTAAATTCCTGAGTTTTTGAAATGGCTGTGTTGTAAAAAAGAAAAGAAAAAAGAAGACAATGATAGTGTTACGAGAATGACAATGTTATGGAAATGACAATACTTTTAAAARATCTGCAATACAAGTGCGTTTTGCTGTGGCCTAGGGTGGTCAAGTGGTCTAGGCTGCTGCCTCCAGTGCATATGTACCGCTGTAGCATGAGTTCAAATCAGGCCGCCCATTTCAACACGCTCTCCTTTACCTAGAACCAAAAAGGGTTCTTCAGCTTTCCGCATAGAAGAACCCCTTTTGGTTCCAGGTAGAACCCTTTTGGGTTCCATGTAGAACGGGTTCTACCAGGAACCAAAAAGGGTTCTCCTATGGGGACAGCCGCAGAACCCTTTTGGAACCCTTTTTTCTAAGAGTGTATCACTCTCTATCCAATAAACATACAAGGACATTTAAAAAAAAAAAAAAGTATGTTTTTCTGTTATACCAATCGAAATGCTTCCTCCACCAACCTGTCAGTTTCTAGCCACGTCCTCCTTAGTCTGTGTACAGGGTTACTCTGCAGGGCAGACACGATGGCGTAGAGAGACGAAAAGTTTTTCCTGGCTCTGCATTCCTGTTGAAACACACACAGGACAGCATTGTCTGAGAATACCTGCAGCCGGATCAATGGGGTTGTTTGGCACTCACTGTCTGACATGGTCAATTATGTACATTCCTAAAGTGACTTCTCCCCCAAAAACCTGTTGATGAGGTGACGTGAGTGTTTTGGCAACAAATCGTGATATCTAGGCTGAGAGTGTGTGTGAGATTGTGTGTGTTTCCAAACAAGTTCCTTCACACACACAGGAGCTAACTAGGCTTTTAGTCGTGAAGGAGAGAGAGGTCTGGCAGTGACTCAGCTTGCTCATGTGTCCATAACAACCTGCGGACGGTGTGTGTGTGTGTGTGTGTGGGGGGGGGGGGGTCAGCAAGTAAGCAAGAAAGTGTATGTGATTGTGTGTGTGGAGTCAGCAGGAACAGCCCTGCTGCGAGCTGCTAATGTTCTCCTAAGTTACAGGATGGCAGTACTACATCTACTGTGAGCACCTCTATAGAGAGAGGAAAGTATTATGCGGAAAGTCAAGTACAGTGTAGTCTTGTTAATGTTTTGAGAAAGACAGCTTAGTATTCTGCTCCCCACTCTCTACTTCAACTCAAAATCCCAAACCCATTGCTGTTGTGTCCTTGAGCGAGGTATTTAACCTTGAAATTCCTCCAGAGGAATGCTGCTTCCAAACTCTACGGGTGTGTGTGGACAATAAAGTTATTCTATTGTAATGATGACCAGCTGACCTCTGCCACGCTGATCCATTTCTCCAGAAGGCAGGCTCTCTGCTGGCTGCGGAGCTGCGTGGGCCACAGGCACGAAGCCATCACGGCACTGGCCAGCCGGTTGAATTGGCGTACAGTGGCCCGGACGGACCAACATACACCCTCGCGGCCTTTCTTGTCCCTCTGAGACCACAGGGAGCCCAGGCAGTGGTACGGTACCAGACGCACAAACAGTTCCTGTTAGGAGAGAGTGGGGGAAGAGGTACGGAGTGAGTGAGTGAGTGAGTGAGTGAGTGAGTGAGTGAGTGAGTGANAGAGTGTGTAAGCAAGTAAGCAAGAAAGTGTGTGTGATTGTGTGTGTGGAGTCAGCAGGAACAGCCCTGCTGCAAGCTGCTAATGTTCTCCTAAGTTACAGGATGGCAGTACTACATCTACTGTGAGCACCTRTARAGAGAGAGGAAAGTATTATGCGGAAAGTCAAGTACAGTGTAGTCTTGTTAATGMTTTGAGAAAGACAGCTTAGTATTCTGCTCCCAATTCTCTACTTCAACCCAAAATCCCAAACCTATTGCTGTTGTGCCCTTGAGTGAGGTATTTAACCTCGAACTTCCTCCAGAGGAATGCTGCTTCCAAACTCTCAACAGGTGTGTGTGGACAATAAAGTTATTCTATTGTAATGATGACCGGCTGACCTCTGCCACGCTGATCCATTTCTCCAGGAGGCAGGCTCTCTGCTGGCTGCGGAGCTGCGTGGGCCACAGGCACGAAGCCATCACGGCATTGGCCAGCCGGTTGAACTGGCGTACAGTGGCCCGGACGGACCAACATACACCCTCGCGGCCCTTCTTGTCTCTCTGAGACCACAGGGAGCCCAGGCAGTGGTACGGGACCAGACGCACAAACAGCTCCTGTTAGGAGAGAGTGGGGGAAGAGGTAAGGAGTGAGTGACCGGGATTGAGGGAATAAGAGGTAGAGAGTGAGTAAACATTGAGAGAGAGACAGAGAGAGAGAGAGAGAGAGAAAGAGAGACAGGCAGACAGAGAGAGAGAGAGAGCAAGGCATAGCCAGAAAGATTGCAAGTATGAGTAAGTATGAGTAGTATGAGTAAGAAAGGGTCAGAGAGACATAACAATAGAAAAAGAGGAACACAATTAAGACTGTGGTAAAGTGCATGTTCCCATGATCTATATAAGGTTAGGCGGAGTAATGATACCGTAGGGGTCAGAGGTTAAACCCACCGTCTCTATCTTGGTGAGCTGCTCAGCAATCAGCCCAGCAGGGAAGCCCAGGATATTGGTGGGATCAAACTTAGTGGGGTCAGCAGGAGGGCTGGCGATGGTCCTATCTAAACGACAGAGATGATGCAATACGAATCCCAATGAATGTAGGTCTATATTAACTGATACAAATGAAAGGCTTATTCAGTCGGGTTGGCAGTGGAAAGAGACATTAGGGTGGTCAGGTTCCACCAGATTTGGATGGTAGACAGCAGACAGTGGGAATAGAACCCTGAAGATCATCACAGAAAACTACTGGAAACAATTTGGAGGAGAGTTCTGCCCATATATATCTATGGTTATGCCACCCACAAAATCCTCATATAACCTCAGGTTGGCAGTGCCATGACTGTCATAAACCCAGAGTGTATAGTGACCTGAACTAGAGTCAGGCAGTAGGGCCTGTTCATTGAGCTCCTCTGCCAGTCTGAGGAGGCGACCCCTGATCTCTATCCCAGAGGGGTCGGAGGGCAGCAGGGGGGCCAGGCGCAGCAGAAGACCAGGCTCTCCCAGAGAGCGGAAGTCCTCAGGATACTCCAACAACCACATACTGAACACCATACACACCGCTCTGGGAGAGGGAGAGAGGAACGGGAGAAAATTTATACAAATGCATGAAGTTTGTGCACACACGCACGCACACACACACACACACACACCACACACACACACAGGACAGGGGTGATATAGTATTAGACTCACCTGTTGAAGGGTTGCCTAATCTGACTCTTTGTACTTTCTCCTGGTGGATGTTGCAATCTGGAGAAAGAGGGAAGAAAAGAGAAATAAATAGAGAGACAAAAGTTCCTTTGAGAGAAAAAAAAGCTGAATAAGAGATGGTTTCTTCAGGGRAAKGCAGAGGCATCACAACGTCTCCTTTCCTTCCCTTGGTCTTTCWACAGCACTTCAAAAASGTTTTGTAACACTARATACAACCGGTGTGCAATGCATTGTTTCRTCTGTCTTCCCTACCTGTCGATGAGGATYTCCAGCACTCTCTTGGTGGAGGTAAAGGAGCGATAGGTGGAGAGGAAGATGGTGATGAAGGAGGAGTCTCCCATGGCGAAGGAGTGGAGGAGGTGCTGCACCAGCTTCTCCTCTGTTCCCGCCTTCACACTCTGCGAACGAGAGCTGGACTGGAGGGAGAGAGAGAGAGATTCATAACAATACTACCATGACAATACAGACTTACAAACATAACYTGTAAGGATGTAAGGTGTAATTATACTGTCATTTCTGTGCATTGTATAATGGTATGTATTCTCACTGTTGCACTGGTGGGGGCGCCATGCTGTTGCTTCACCACTACATGGTATATCACTCCGTCCTCTTCCTCCTCCACCACAGTAGACTGAGGAAGAGAGAAAGAGTATGATTAAGAGTATGATTCAGATTTTTTTTTTGCATAATTCATACTCCCACTGTTACCAAAATCTAGTTATTCATGCWTATCTCAAGTTGCATTGACCTACCAAATCCAGAGGACAGTACCAAGTTGTCTTCATGGGGGAAGTCTCCCCCTGTGGAATACAATAACATCCAATAAAYATAAGTGCTGTCACATGACCAMAACCAGAACCTTAGGTTTTAACATAAATCCCCGATGTTCCCATGAAGCATATTATGTTATTAGAATTGTACAATAATAAACATACATATTTAGGAGTTTCAGAGGGCAAAGCAGTTTTAACAGAAAATATCTGAATGGGTTGAAAAGAGAAAACAAACAAACATGGGTGAAATATCATCAGAATCTGTTAAGGTTGTAAGTGGAGTACGTCTTAACACAAAACAACCCACAGTCAATTGTAAATGTAACTAAACCGACGGATCACAACATCTTTCATATGTTTTGGAACACAAACAATGCATCATTTCAACAGAAATGATAACATTACATGAAATACACTTGCCATCTGAATACTTGCAAAACAGCTGTGATACTGTACTGAAATGACCTGCTCACAGATTCACCGAACCATTCCATGACATAGGCCGACTATGAGTAAAATAGCAAAACATCCTAATGTACCTGGGGGGTAATATATTAATGGATATATCAGTTTACACTTCCCCTGACATTTACACCCATGAAAATGGGATTTTCCATGCCGAAAAATGCATGCATCACTAGTCTGACATCAACAATCCATACCAGTTTCACAAACAGAAGTCCGACTGGTCATATGTGAATCCTTCAACATGTAAACCATAACAACGTCAACACGTTTAAAAGCTATTTAGGGCATTGCACTGCCTCCTTTTGCAMTAACTTCCCCCTTCAGTTGAGATCCAACCACAATAGGATGATGAGCAATATCGAGGTCAACATATAAGTGCAAATGCATTAAGCTCAAAGCAGGTCATATAGAACACTGACCAGACATCACAGTTATGCAACAACTGCTGTATCCTATAACGTGTCTATCAATTTCCTTTTTTTACATGTTGAGGTGCCTTTCTATAATCACCTTCAGTAACCACTTCCTCATTCAAATGAACTGGAGTACCAAAGGCCCATGCTCAGTTATGCATCATTTTCATTCAAAGTGCAAGTATATTATTTTTGGGCTCCCGAGTGGCGCAGCGGTCTAAGGCACTGCACCTCAGTGCTAGAGGCGTCACTACAGACCCTGGTTAGATTCTAGGCTGTATCACAACCGGACGTGATTGGGAATCCCATAGGGCGGTGGAAAATTGGCCCAGCGTCGTCCGGGTTAGGGTTTGGCCGGAGTAGGCCGTCATTGTAAATAAGAATTTGTTCTTAACTGGCTTGCCTAGTTAAATAAAGGTTAATTCAAAATAAAATAAAAATCCATAGTCCCTGTATTACCATGACATAGGTTCAGAACATGTTGCTCTACCTACTGCAGCATGTTTCTGTTGTTGATCTCATATCTGTCTGTTGCGCTTTCTCTTTCCCCCCTATCTGTATCTGATTGACATTGACCCAAAAAAACACAAGTTACCTTTGTCTCGACAAGTCCAGACAGGCTACAAGCCTTTAGCTTCTTTGAGAACTTCACAAGAAAGCCACAAACACCATCTTGTCCACTTTCTTTCATCGGTCTTTTTAGTTTCCTATTTTCTCCTTGACCGTCGTTTTTCAATGACCGAGGGATTGTTTGTCTTTCAGTTTGTCTGGCTCTCGGACACACATAAACACACCTGGAGCCGTCATTAGGTAGGGCCAACCCCTCTGTGTGCCTGCGTCACATGGACACACCCATAACACACACAGAGATAGACGTATGCACACGTATACACACACTCACACACTCACTCACTCACTCACTGCACTCAGGCAGACAGGCAGGCAGGCAGCAGGCAGGCAGGAGGCAGAGCAGGACAGAGCAGACAGACAGACAGACAGACAGACAGAGACAGACAGACAGACAGACAGACAGACAGACAGACAGACAGAAGAAGACAGACAGACAGACAGACGACAGACAGACAGACAGACAGAAGACAGACAGACAGACAGACAGACAACAGACAGAACAGACAGAACAGACAGACAGAACGAGACAGAACAGACAGCAGACAGAAGACGACAGACAGACAGACAGGCAGACAGACAGGACAGACAGAACAAGACAGACAGACAGACAGACAGACAGAACATGACAGACAGACAACATATAATACATACACACATCCGGAGAGGGATGATATAATATTAGAATCACCTGTTGAACACACAGGGGACTCACATAGCCTACACACAATGAGAAGGCCTGCAGCGATTGGCTGAACAATACCTTCTCTCTTTCAATCCTTCTCTCTTTACAATACCTTATCTCTTTCAACCCCTCCTTCCTTCTCTCCCACTCTCTTTCCCTGTGTGAATGACCTACGTGTGTAACTAAACCTGTTTGACTACCTCTCTTCCTACAATGAATAGAGTACATTTAGAGGCAGACCTAATTGACTAAACTCATCCTCCATCATCAACATTTCAACAAACCTGCTCTGAGGATCATTACATCCTCTAACACTTTTTTAAAATGTTATTTATTTCACCTTTATTTAACCAGGTAGGCCAGTTGAGAACAAGTTCTCATTTACAACTGCGACCTGGCCAAGATAAAGCAAAGCAGTGCGACACAAACAACAACACAGAGTTACACATGGGATAAACAGACGTACAGTCAAAAACACAATAGAAAAATCTATATACCGTGTGTGCAAATGTAGTAAGATTAGGGAGGTAAGGCAATAAATTGGCCATAGTGGCGAAATAATTACAATTTAGCATTAACACTGGAGTGATACATGTGCAGATGATGACGTGCAAGTAGAGATACTGGGGTGCAAAAGAGCAAAAAAAATAACAATATGGGGATGAGGTAGTTGGGTGGGCTATTTACAGATGGGCTGTGTACAGGAGCTGTGATCGGTAAGCTGCTCTGACCTGTTAATATCTGACATATGCTAATGACCGTTCAGAAACGTTCCAAGTCGACTACTAAAGCAGAAAACACGCCCTGTTTACTCAACGGGCTAACGACACTAGCGGGCGAGCACATGTTGACACACAGGTGGAGACTTTCACAGCCTCACAATGATAGACTGGTTCAGGTTACAGCCTGTTAGCACTAGTAGAAGCTAGGTCTGGCTGTTAGCATAAGCAAATGTTAGCATGTTAACCAGGGAGGAGGTCAGAGACCTGGCAGTGTGGTGCCAGGACAACCACATCTCCCTCAATGTGAGCAAGATAAAGGAGCTGATCGTGGACTACAGGAAAAGGAGGGCTGAACAGGCCCCCATTAACATCCACGGGGCTGTAGTGGAGCGGGTCGAGAGTTTCAAGTTCCTTGGTGTCCACACCAACAAACTATCATGGTCCAAACACACCAAGACAGTCATGAAGAAGGCACAACAACACCTTTTCCCCCCCCACGAGACTGAAAAGTTTTGGCATGGGTCCCCAGATCCTCAAAAAGTTCTACAGATGCACCATCGAGAGCATACTGACCGATTGCATCACTGCCTGGTATGGCAACTGCTCGGCATCTGACCATAAGGCGCTACAGAGGGTAGTGCGTACGGCCGAGTGCATCACTGGGGCCAAGCTTCCTGCCATCCAGGACCTATATACTAGGCGGTGTCAGAGGAAGGCCCAAAGAAATGGTCAAAGACTCCAGTCTCCCTAGTCATAGAKTGTTCTCTCTGCTACCACACGGCAAGCGGTACCGGAGCACCAAGTCTAGGTCCAAAAGGCTCCTTAACAGCTTCTACCCCCAAGCCATAAGACTGCTGAACAATTAATCAAATGGCCACCCAGAGTATTTACATTGACACCCCCACCTTTGTTTTTACACTGCTGCTACTCACTGTTTATTATCTATGCATAGTCACTTTACCTCTACCTACATGTACAAATTACCTCGACTAACCTGTACCCCCGCTCATTGACTCGGTACCGGCACCCCCTGTATATAGCCTCGTTATTATTATTTTATTGTGTTACTTTTTATGAATTTTTTACTTTAGTTTATTTAGTAGATATTTTCTTAACTCTATTTCTTGAACTGCATTGTTGGTTAAGGGCTTGTAAGTAAGCATTTCATGCTAAGGTCTACCTACACCTGTTGTATTCGACAGTGGTGGAAAAAGTACCCAACTGTCATTCTTGAGTAAAATTAAAGATACCTTAATAGAAAATGACTCAAGTAAAAGTAAAAGTCACCCAGTAAAATTTTACTTGAGTAAAAGTCTAAAAGTATTTGGTTTAAAATATACTTAAGTATCAAAAGTAAAATAATTCATAATTTCAAATTCCTTATATTAAGCAAACCAGATGGCAGCATTTTCTTGTTTCTTTTATTTACGGAAAGCCACGGGCACACTCCAACATTCAGACATCATTTACAAACAAAGTATGTGTGTTTGGTGACTCTGCCAGATCAGAGGCTGTAGGGATGACCAGGGATGTTCGGTTGATAAGTGCGTGAATTGAACTATTTTCCTGTCCTGCTAAGCATTCAAAATGAGTACTTTTGGGTGTCAAGGAAAATATATGGAGTAAAAAGTACAATATTTTCTTAATGAATGTAGTGAAGTAAAAGTAAAAGTAATCAAAAATATAAATAGTAAAYTAAAATACAGATACCCKAAAAAAACGACATAAGTAGTACTTTAAAGTATTTTTACTGAAGTACTTWKCACCATTGGTATTCGGTGCATGTGACAAATAAGATTTGATTTGAACTCTAGCTAGCATAGACTACTAGCCTTTGTTAGCCTTTTGTAGCTCTGTTTACCGGCACCTATAAACGCACTGTCTGCACACATATGACTATGCAACAGACAGAAGGAAGGTTGTGTAAATATATGGACTGCAAACCAGTTGAAGAGGATTTCTAGCCTTGGTTTATTCAGCTCAATGTACACAGAAAGAACATAGAACACAGGACTTTTGGATATTATTTGTGTGTTGTCATTAATGCTAGCCTACACAGGTCACGAAAAACAGAGAAGCCTTTGTACTGTAGGCCTAAAGTAGCACTGTACATTCAACTAATRAGGGTGTTATGAACTAGGCTAACAGCACAGTCGTTGTTTCTAAGGGACTGCAGTTGTAAAAGTGAGGTTAAATAGAACTTGTTTACATTTTTAACATAGGTCTTCTGTAGGCCTCCTTTTCCATGGTATTGTGTTTTTGTCTCAAGCAGTAGGTCTAAGGTTAAGTTTACCCACAATTCTTCCTGGTACAGTTAGCTACAGTATAACCACTTACTTGGGACCATCCACATCAACCTCAACCAACCACAATAATCACATCTCAGTCTGTGAGTGGCGATGGAASAGAGGCATCAATGAGGATGTCTAATATTGTGGCATGTAACAACCCCTACAGTGTTAATGTTCAACCAAATGCGCAAAATCTTTGAATCTGTTCGAGTGCATTTTCCCCAACAATCAATACAAGCACTTGGCTGCTCCGCTGTAAGGAAAAGCTGGCTCAGGGAGCAGATGATAATAATTATGGAAGTAAGTGGCTGAGGTTCATTCCATGAGAAACATCTTGATAAGGAAATTTGCTTGACTCTCCTCAGATACCGCATCATTCAAATCTCCCATTTTGTCTGRTCATGTTTACAGATTTTGTCCAATGTTTTCTTTTGTTCAACCACTTTTTCCATCGCTGCTAGTTTTAACTCAATGTTTATACTCTTTATGTGGAACCTCTCTCATGATTCAACATGCTCCTTGTCTCTATATTTCCATCTTTTCTCTCCATAGAGGAAGTACATAATGAGCGGAGACAAACACAGGAAGCAGGATGTGCTGTCGTGACGAGCTGCTATTGTTTCTCTTTCTCTTTCCCTCACAACCCGGCCTCCTCTGACCACTACGATAGGCAATGGTGCAGGGGGGGAAAGAGCCTTACCATCTTCATCCCCTGTCTTTACATTTACATTTACATTTAAGTCATTTAGCAGACGCTCTTATCCAGAGCGACTTACAAGTTGGAAAGTTTATACATATTCATCCTGGTCCCCCCGTGGGGAATGAACCCACAACCCTGGCGTTGCACGCGCCATGCTCTACCAACTGAGCCACACGGGACTTTACACAGTGTCAAGTTCTACTTCCGTCACTTGTTTGTCAACATCAGACATTTTGGGATTTGTCCCTTTAAATAAGTATCTATGGTTGTTATACAGTATGAACAAATGGGTACGTGAGCAAATGGGAGGCTATTGTCATGTGAAAACGTAATCCCACCGCTGACACAAATATTGCTGACTACTTTACACAGCAATACAATTGGGGCTCGTAAATATATCCTCTGAAGTTTTATTTAAAGATGCCTATTGTTTTTTTTTCAGCTCCTTTGCTCTCCCTCTCGGGCTCCCACCCCTTCCTCCCATCTTTCCCCGCTCTTCTTCTCACGCTTTCATCTCTGCATCCCATGGTACCCTCTCTACTCTTTAAAGTGAGCCCTGGTGGTATGCTAGAGCTGCTCTACTTCCTTATATCAAAGTCTTATCTGAAATCTCTTTTAAAGCTTTGGTTCATAAGGCTGTTTTAACTATCAGGGTCATATCGGCAAGACACTTTGTTTCTTGTTCAGAATGAATATTCAGTAGACTATATGGGTCACCACAGAACTATGTGACAAACTATAAGCCCCATTTTAAGATAAGCGGAAATACTAGTGAAATGATTCCACCAAGCTATACCTGCAAAACAAATGTAGCTCATATCTATGAAACCTGACCTAAAGAACATGCTTCCCTGTGTGGAAAAGTTTCATTGTCTGCAGGGGGATGGATTGTCATTGTGKGGCCTGACCCCATTGTCTAAATCCATTCACATGCATCTAAGTTTCCCTCATTAAAMAGTGAGCAAGTGGCTTGATTCAATTCCACTTAATAGAATGTCCTCTGAAACCCGGCCTATGATATCTGAGTGGAGATGGGGATGTGGCAGGTGTACAACACACAACACATAGACCCACCGGCTGCTGGCCACCCATAGATTATTTAACACGAGACACTTGGTACAGTGGTCATGTCATGTGGCACAAACAGAACAAGAGGGAAGTTACCACTGCAGCTGGTGTCTGAGTCAGTGTGACTTCTTTTTATAGCCCCGGGGAGTTTCTTGAGACTGCATGCTAAGTGAAGTCAAAGCCAATGAGACGAGCATCATGTGCACTATGCACTAAAGCCAAGTAGCAAGTGTATGAGAGTTAGTCAATGGGAAATGATGGAGTTAATTGATATGTAATTAAGAGACAATCAACTAAATGGCAATCACGCTTTCATCTTAAATTGACCTGATACGGTCTGCAATTATTGGGTGAATATAATGATTTGTCAAATCAAAGTGATGAAATTACATAGGCCTAAGTGTCATAAATGAAGTAGTATAATATCTCACAATGGAAACAATTATCTGTGTACTTTAGGGTTGAAAAAGAGTAAAACCCAGACATCAGTGACAGAACAACAAGGCTGCTGTGTGAGTAGAGTAGAATAACGCAGAAATGGACTGCCACAACTAGTCTGATAAAAGCTTTACAGCCTCTGTCTCGGCCAGTGGAACATAAACAAAGGTTAAACATGGTGAGAAAAACCCGCGTGCCGTCAACCTGTCCAGGTTTGCACACTTTCAAAACAACCAACACAACCCTTTTTGTTTCAGGGGAATTCAACTGGATATAAATAAATAGTGAATTATATTAGAAAATACATGTAATATGCTCATAAAAGTAATGCTCAAGAAAGCAACATCTTAGCAAAAATGTTACAGTAGTCTACTTGGAAATCTCAAGACATGAGCATTTTATTCAATGTGTGGCGGTCAAACATCATATCATTCACTGGCATGTTTTGATGGAAAGTACCTCCTCTTTAGTGTCTGTCTTTGAAATCAAAATGACCAACCGCATCTGCTGTTTACTCAAGGAACTGGTAGGGAGCCCTATTACCACGGTTTCACAGACCACTGCTCTAATACCCTAACCCCCTACACTGGTTGGTCTGAGGAATGGGAGGGGGGGAGGGGGGGGGGGGGGGCAGGACCGAGTTTGGGAAACCCTGCTCTACACTATACTTGCTTGTTTTTGTCACATAAACTGAAAATAGGCAAACTATTAGAATTTTAGCAACCAGGAAATGGCAGAGCGATTTCTGCCAGTACATCTTTAAATTATATGACACAGAGTGCTTCTGTATCACATCAGCCATTTGTTGGATTCACCATATCAGGTAAATGTTTTAATATGAGACCACTGGAGAAAGTTTGCTATATGAGAGAACAAGAAACAGTGCCCCCGATAACTTTACAGGTATTAAAGTGCAACTGCACCTTGATGTCTCTATCGTTACAATTAAACTACTACTGCATTTTAATTGCTGTGAATGAGTTACTTACAGTACATGTTCCTAATCAAGTTAATCAGATATAAAATCACTTCCAACCTCAGAGGAGTCCAGTCCAGTACTGTCAGTCACTTGCCCTGATTGGCTGCTGAGGGAACATCGTCAGGCGCTAAAGGCCGGTAGCCAATGAGGGGTACATCCCTTGACTCCACCCCTGGCAGGTCCATCCCACCTGTTCGCATACTACGAGGGATCATGGTGCCGACAGCTAGAGACACAAAATAAACAATAGGCACATATGGGGTTAATTGGTTATAATTTCAATTTTCAACTCAGAAAATGTCATAGTTTATGGACTTTAACCAACCCGGAAAGGCATAAAAAAAATAAAACACATAGTATATATACCCTACATAAAAATAATGTGTAGCATTTGATTTGTTTACATGATGATTTACATTTCACTGTGCCCTGCTCCAGCATTGAATTTGAATGCCAGCTCTTCCTTCCTTTTCACTTCTCCTTCCCTGAGATGTGGATTGCCATGATGATGGAAATCTAGAAAACACTGTTACACCGTAGGGCAGGAGGAGGATGTTGACATGTACCACTATATATATATTTAGAGACAGCAGATATTCATGCGATGATGCATTGCTGATTCACATGAATGAAACTGTGTCAGGACATTTTTTGCCAAGCWAGTGTGGTGTAGGCTACTGTGTAGGAATGTACAGCATATGGATATGTCAGAAGACTTGCTGTTCTTGTATGGTTAATGTCATTACTTCAGTAATGATGCTAAAGGTGTTTAAATAGGTGGAACAAACATTTTGTGTTTCATCTTTATCTGTATAATTAAGGGTTTGCTATTGTTATTTTATTTTACTGCTGCTCTTTAATTATTTTTAACTTTATTTCTTTTTTTTTAGGTATTTTTCTTAAAACTGCATTGTTGGTTAAGGGCTTGTAAGTAAGTATTTCACTGTAAGGTCTACCTGTTGTATTCGGCGCATGTGACAAATACAATTTGATTCAATTTGTTTTGGGCTACCTGTTATAAATAGCTTTTTGTCTGTGAAATGAAACACACTTTTCTACCCTACATGCACTGTTATACAATAGGCTTATATGGGACACCAATCAACTCAATCACATCATCTTTGGAAACATGGTACTAAACGTTTAAATGTATGTCAGTCTTGAAGGRATGCATATAATTAGGCCTAGTGTTATTAAAAAATATATATTGGTAATAGGAAAACATATCTGTAAAATGTGTCTAAATAATGACTGTTAGTTTGTCATCAGAATCAACCAACGGTTATCCAAAGGTCTGAATAACTTCCATTCATGACATTGCTGCCTTTTTGAGGAAGGKAAACATTACATGTTGGTCTGCATGAGTGAGTCCACACTGTAACTAGGCTACAGATGGTCACACCCCAATTGCATATGTTCCCTTTCAATTCAACCAACCGATGGGTGGTGCTGTATTGACTTCTCAACCAAATTGTGTTCACCTTCAATCATAGGAAACAAGACACTATAGGTGTTAAGCGAAATATGATGATAAAGTTTGCGTGTAAAGCATTTGTTTCTTTAGTAACCAAATACATAAGGTTTAGGCCTATTTATAGAAGGCCATGTGATATTCAATGTTATGAGGGCCCTGCAATTAAAGAGATGATGAAAATACAAAGGGTCATTCATGGCTGTATCATATGAACGAACTTACTGAATGTTGCGTGTCCAACTATGGTCAGCTAAATTCCGCCAGCATTGGATATCTGTAGTGTCTGCCGCAGTGGAATATACGGTAACCGGTTAGTGGACGAATGTCGCGCTCATCCGTTCCAGCACCGACGTCGGAAGAGAGTATCTCTCCCCTCTATCAGTATCTGTGTCCCCCTCTGGTCGCCTGTCAAGCTTCTATCGGCTGATAGCAGCACTGAGCACATTCGTGTGCAGCACACTCCGTCACTGCTCTCTCTCTGTGCTCTGACGGCGCAGTTCCTGTAGACTTGTGCTCAGCGCGTTTAGCAACATAGCCTACACTTGTCTCGCTGGCTGAGAGAGGGGGAAAAAGTGGTCATCTCGGAAATATAGTCCATGTGGACTGTGTGTGGTGTACAATATAAAAACTGTCAAGTCATCTATGGGCTCCTAAAATTAGGGTTTAAGAACAAAACCAATAATTCCCTATGGAAATAGGCTATCTGCCACATTTTCCCCCCAATGCTGACAGTATGGGGAAACATTTCCAAAAGGAAATTGACCCAACACTGCTGGAAGGCATTACAGGGTGTCATGCCCACAGGGGCCATAAGGGTATGTGCCCCCTCAGTTTGTATTTTTTCATGTAAAAAAAAAAGGTTCCTTCCAAGGTGCACCACAGAGTAAAGATATGCTAGACAGGAAGCTGGATACTCTAGTTCAGGGATCATCAACTAGATTCAGCTTCGAGACAATTTTTTTTGAGCGGATGGTCAGGGAGCCGGAACACAATTCAAATTAAAGTCTAGACTGCAAATTGACCGCAAGAAGCCCAAACAGATATTATATTTCATAACACTTTACCGAATACATTTAGTGTGTTCTCTCAGGCCACTACTCTGCTATCACATATTTACAATTCAACATCCATGTGTAGAGTGCGTATCTTATCATGTGTATGTGTGTCTGTGCCATAAGGTGTATTTTTATCAGTTTTTTAAAATCTAATTTGACTGCTTACATGAGTTACTTGATGTGGAATAGAGTTCCATGTAGTCATGGGTCTTTGTAGTACTGTGCGCCTCCCATGGTCTGTTCTGGATTTGGGACTGTGAAGAGACCTCTGGTGATATGTCTTGTGGGGTATGCATGGGTAGCTACCAAGCCATTTCAGGCTATTAATCAAGTCAGAGAAGCTTGTCTAACTATCTTAGCTGGCATGCCTGCTGGGTAGGCTGCTAGACTTTAGATAAGCAAGCAATTACTAATGACTCAAATTCCTTTCAATCTTTTACCCAGATTTTAGTGGAGATGCAGAGAAGCATATTTAGGGCTATGATACTATATACCAGTGTGGTAGTTGTACTAAACTCCTAAGGTATAAAAGGTCTTGAAGAATCAATGATCATCGTTCATTAAAATAACAATTGAACAGATAAAGAGGTATATTTAGATAACCTATGCAGAAAAATATATTTTTAACATAGTCATAATTATTATGGCTCTAGATTGCAGGAAAAAAATGTTTCAGGTGTTCGAACAACCCCCCTCTCTAATAATGGGTTCATGACCAAAGTTCCCTCTAAGCTGCGTGTGTGCAGGCTCGAAGCATCCCTGAGACTGCCACGCAGGCAGAAGATATATCATCCCATGGAGAGAAGCATGAGATTGAACTTCACTCAACTTTCTAGAGTTTTCCCTGTTAGTTAACACTATTAATGTTTCCCTTTACTGTGGCAATGGTGATTGAATCAACACAATATTAGCCACTTTTAATGCAACACACCGAAACAAAACGAATCATGCAAGACTTAGTATGCAAAACTAAATATGCAAGAGATTTTGTTGTAGGCACGACCGCATCGCAGTAGGATTATATTGCATTGAAACGCATGACTCAGCCCGTACTCTAAACAGACCTGTGCGGCATAACCAATCAGAGTTGCAGTAGGCCTATATGCAAATAGACAATTCCAAAGATGGATCTGTGCCATTTACGTTGAACTGAACTGTGTTTACAGCATGAGCGATTGTGAGTAGATGCGCTTGTTTTGAGATCAAGGCGAGAGTTGCATGTAAGCCATGTGTGCACATTTTGTTAATATCCTTTGCTAGTTAATGAGTTAGCCCAGTTATAGATCATTTGTAGTCAGAAATAGGGGAGCGATTGCTTTCTACAAGAGCACAAAATGTGTACAATTCTAAACGTCTTTGAATAGCTAGTCAGGCAAACAGCTATTTTTTTGTCTTAAAGGGGCAGTGTTCTATTTTGATGCTTTCTTGAATAAGCTAAGTAGCTAATAGGCAGATGGTAGCATAATTTGTCTGATTCTCTGTAATAACGGTATGGGAATAATAATGCTTTTTATTTTGTAAAGTGGTTTCTTGCATCAAACAACACAACAACATTTTCAGTCACCTCCTTGTCTGAAGGACAAGTGGATAAACAGGTTAATGTCACGCCCTGTATGTTTTTTTCTCTCAAAAGTCTCATGGAATGTAGGCCTACATTGAACAGCACACATTGGCTGCTACTGTAGACTGAATGATTAAACAGTTATTTCCATGTTAATATATTATGGGATGCTTTTTCTTCATTGTTTTTGATGGTAGGCCACTCTGGTAGGCCTACATTATAATCAAATAGCCACAGTAGCCTACTTGGCCACAGTTAAAACGGTAACTTAAAGCGGGTACAGCCTCAGGGTTCATCGTACATTTTAACAATGTTCAAGTTTGCGCTCAGCGGACCTGAAATTTGCTCAGTGCTCAATTAGAGGGAACATTGTCCATGACGCCCCTGGATGTAATAGCACAATATCCTATTAATGGTGCTTGTTTCCTTCTATCTCTGAAAGTTTACTCTAATATTCTTAATTAAACGCTTCTATGGACACTTGCCACATTGAGTGTTGCCTAGTTTTTATCAGAAGCTCATGACTGTCTGCTTCCCCTCCGCCCTGTCTCATGACAGAACTGCTCACAAAGCCTCGGCTGTGTGTGTGAGAGGCATCTTTATTCCAAAAGGGAGAGCACATGAAATGCGTCAAGTTGTCAACCTTATGACCCCTGCACAAGCCCCGTATTAACATGACTAGGGGTCATTTTTCTCTTCTGTGATGATACTAAAGTTGGGCTAATGGGCTCACTATCCTTTCTTGGTAAATAGTGAATCTTGCTGTGAGACTGCTAGAAGCATAATTCCGTTTTGCCATTATTCAAAGCGACCCTCATCCAAATGCTAATGATACATTCCAAACATCTCTTTCATCACACAGTTATGTGAACTGAACTGTAGTTCAGCTAAATGCCACCACTGCATTTTTATTAGCCTCCCACTACACTACTGACAGAGCAGTGCATTAGAAGGTGTAGTGTGCTCGCCATCTAGTGTTGCCAATGAGGAACTCATTGTCATCCTTCAGAAATGCCAGTGGCCATTTTGAGCACAATATTACCATATGCTTGATATATTCATATGACAAAAACAAGCAAATGAACAAATACATATCATCTCATGATACAAATAACATATAAGAAACACCTCATCACTTGTTGTTTTGACTATTCAATTATAGGCTATGTTGCCTACTCATAGAATTGTCAGTGCTAAATTATGGTATGACACTTTAAAATGCCCTTTAATCTGCCGTTCATAAATTATATACATGAACGTGTGTCCAATTTCTAGGGCTCATAATTAACCAATGGTAAATAAGTCAAATTGTTACTCATTCTGACATTGGTTATTACCATGTTATGTTATCACCCAGTTGTTGTGAGAAATGAAAGCTTGTGTGACCAGTGATATTCATGTTGATAGTGAGCAGTGACAAGTGGTGATGACATTATTGAGCATATGCATAGATTATTGAGCAGTAAAGAATAGATGATTGATCATAGATAATCAATATTTCACACACAATATGTGTATTAAGAGGAAATGTATAGGACAACTATAGACTATTGTAAATCACATTCAACAATTCCCTTTGATGACAGTGACAAGTTCTCAAACTAATCCAAGCCTTAATTATCCTTAATTACTTAGGCTAACTTTGTATAGTGTCCAAAACCTGAAAATAGGCTTATCTGGCAAGAGGACCACAAAGACTGCACAAATAACTTTATATAAACAATCACAATGTTTATTATACATATTGTATATTGCAGCCTAGGCTATATAATACAAATGTGTAGTAATATTAAGAAATTAGATAATTTATGATTACACTATGATTATAGTTTATTTTAGCTGGAAGGAAAGAAAAATGCTGACTATAGCAAGGAAACTATTTATGGTGAAATTTACTGAATGGTAAAAAAAAAAGGTGAATAACACGTGTGAGCGCAGCTTCCACTGGCCCTTCTAAAACTTTCTCCAGGACACCAAACTTGCAGCACACTTCTTTGGGAGGTACCAATTAATGAGGTATGTAAAACTTCCACTAATTGGCCACATAAACTCCAGCGACTAACGTCGTTGGCTGATTTTTAATTGGCTTTTAGCACAATTTAGCTAATTCTTCAGAAAACACAGCTTTCCTTGTCATAACGGTTTAGAGGTAATTTCTTCGGATGTTAAGGTGTTCCCGCCGCCGTTGCCCCGGTCCCCCCTATCTCCCTCCCACTCTATCTCTCGGTGTTTTATGTCTGCGTCACAACAAGTCGGTCGAGAAAGAGGCAGGGATGATGGCGTCTCTCGCGGGTTGATTCTCGTGCTGCTCTGACAAACACGCTTAATAGCATCAATAGGTGGAGAAAAGAGAGCAAAGGCAAGGGAACATGACGAAACGACGTCGCGGAGGACAGACAGACCGAGAGAAAGACGGACGTACCGACGGTGTCTCACTGACGACTTGACTGACATACGCGCTTGGCACAGACACATACATGCACATCCACTTTGGCACACACGTAGGCTTCACATCCAACCGGGCAGTAATTGAGACGAGAGGAAAACAGAAGAGATCAAATATTTCATGTCAAGCCGGCACAGGAATCGCTGTGACCCCAACGGAGAGGAGTTCGACTTGACAGGTAGCAATGGCTCTCTGTTCCTCCAGCAACACTGTCTATGTTAATTTTTATTGATCTGAAAATGCTATTATGTATCATGTGTCTCTTTGACTTGAGTGCCTGCACTGGAACAACCGCTGGATGTGCAGAGAGTAATGTTCCAATAGGCTAGCGATTCTTTCTAGTTCAAGTTTGTCGTTTTAGATTTTCAAAGAGGATACAACACAGAAGTGCATGAGAAAAGCAAAGTATGAGACGTACAGTGGTGTTACAATCAAGACTACAGTGCAGTCATCATGCAGTGGTGAATGCATTTTCTCACATGTGTTGTGTTCATAATGGTTTTCCTGCTCCATGCATGGGCACCTACAACTCATCATTAAATCTGGCTGGATTTCTGACTGTGGTATGCTGGGTTGTTGAGAAGTAAACCCCTTACCATCCAGCCAAGTGCCTATGGAACGATAAGGCCATAAACCCTGTCGGAGCATGGCAAGCAAAGTATTCAGTGAATAAATCGGGATTTCCATTTCACATGAGCCCCCTCTCTTCCTCAACTCCTTCTTTATACTCTCTTTCAACTTCTCTTCCAGGCAATGGGGAGAGTTAGTGAAGGGATGATGTCTTGCTCCGATGGAGTGATGACTACTGTACTCGGTAATGTGAAAAGAGTAAGTGTGTGTGTGGTGTGTGTGTGTGTGTGTGTTGTGTGTGGGTGTGTGGGGTGTATGTGTGTGTGTGTGTTGTGTGTGTGGTGTGTGTGTGTAGTGTGTGTGTGTGTGTGTGTGTGTGCGGTGCGTGGCGTGCGAGTTGGAAAGTATTCTAATTTAGGTTTGAGGAACAGATTCCATCTCGTCTCCATCCCTCTCCTCGAAGGTAGATGGAGTCAAGCATGTTGTCTGGCTGAGATTGGGACAAACTTCGGAATTCTGGGTCTAAGAAAAGACATTCATTCTTGTTAAGACTTTACAACTTACTCTTGTTTTCCTCAAGTTAATCAAAACATTTAAACGGAGGGTTTTTTGGGCACTGTGGACGTTACTTTTAATCAAAGATATTATCCCCTAAAAATGTGGATAAAACTATTCTAATTCATATTCTACCCTTTCTTATAGCTAGGGGGCTATTGAGGATTCTTTCCATTATCATATTTATATGATCTTTCGTTTACCTTACCTTATTCACCTCGGGGAGTTTTAAAGAAATTCATAAAATGTTTTTTGTGATGTTTTCTCTCTCAGCTTTGAGAAAGTTTGTCTTAATCTTGGAATGCTCTCTCTCATTTCGATGCATTGTAGTTCAAAGAATGTTGTGCAATGTAAAGGTCTTTAGTCAGGTTGAAATACAACATTTTCCTCTTCCCCCATGGAAATGTTGGCATTTCTGATTGGGGGACTTTTAGGTGTAATTGGTGTATTTATGAATTTATTAGTGTAATGACTCCATAGGGAAATGGCGCCCCCACGTAGTTAGTGTAAAGTGAAGGGAAGCACAGCCAAATATCCGCATGTCAAAAGGAGTGAAATCTGAAAGGGTGCAGGAGACATTGAAATCAATGAAGTGGCAAGGAAATGAATCAATATACATAAATTAACACTGTTGAGTGATCTCTCTCTTTCTCCCCCTCTCTCTGATACTCCTTTTCTATCTCGCTTAAGTCTCAGTTGGAGTGGAAGAGGTTTGCTGTGTTTGTGATGCCCCGCCTCTTAAAGAACCTCTCATCAATTGTCTTAAATGTCGTCACGGTAAGAAAACACAGCATGTTATGTACTATTCATAGAGGTATTTTCAAATAATAACTTATGACGGATAGGCACAACTAATTGAAATAAAGAAAAAAACAATGCCATCTATTTTTTTTCTTCGGGTTTTCTACCAGATAATATACGCTGAGTGTACAAAACATTAGGTACACCTTCCTAATACTGAGTTGCACCCCTTTTGCCCTCAGAACAGCCTCAGTTGTCAGGGGAAATGGACTCTACAAGGTGTCGAAAGCGTCCCACATAGATGCTGGCCTATGTTGACTCCAATACTTCCCAGAGTTGTGTCAAGTTGGCTGGATGTCCTTTGGGTGGTGGACCATTCTTGATACACACGGGAAACTGTTGAGCGTTTAAAACCCAGCAGCGTTGCAGTTCCTAATGTTTTGTATACTCAGTGTATAATATTTCATGAAAAGAGACAAGGAAAGGTTCTCCGTCAGTAACATATACTCAGCATGTGAATTACAGTAAACACTCTCTCCATTCCATAACAGGTTATCATCCTGAGTGCCACACTCCGTCCATTGAGCCGGAAGCTGACAGCAATTCTTGGATATGTCGGCAATGTGTCTTTGCAGTGGCGACCAAGGTTAGACTGCTAATCTTTCTGTTTCACACACTGCCTCTTGGCTCAGGGAAAATATCAATTTCAGACTTGTAACATTTTTTTAATCTATCCTGAGAAAGCAATTTCAATACCAGTGTTGTGTTAAACAGTGTTGTCAATGGATATATCTGAAGGATACCACAGAAATGTTACAACTCTGTATTATTGTGCCTGGACATCTGACCAGTTCGTCAATGCAGATTRTTTCCAAGATTATACTGTATTATCGTGATTATGGTCAGTAATTCATGTATGCTCCAATTCTGTACTGTAGGTGTTAGATGAGGGAGCACTGTGGTTAAGGGCTAATTGTCCATCGGTCAATGTCCATATCTCATTGACCTGACTTTTCTCAAGATATTATCTCACTCAGCTGACCTACAATAAAATGAGATGAATTGCTTTTTCTGGATAGTTCCCATCCAATGTCATCTATCTTGAATGTACTGACATGACCGTGAGTGGAGAGGTCGCTGTAGTGACTCGATTTGTCAACATTTTATTTCAGAGAGGGGGAGCCATCAAACGAGGACGGTTTGCCCGGCTCATGCAAATCATGAAACTTCGGCTGCCCTATCAGCTGTCATCTTTAGACTGGGACCCACAGCATCTGACCAACCAGCAGCAGTGTTACTGCTACTGTGCCGGACCTGGAGAGTGAGTGGCAATTTATAGCTTCTAACAGATGCCCTCAGTAGATATATTATGTTATACAACGGGTGGGTCTAATCATGAATGCTGATTGGTTAAAACCGCATTCCAGATGGTGTCTATTCCACAAGTTACCACTGGCTAAATCTATGACGTTAAAATGCCTATTTACTCTGTTCCATCTGACTGCGCAATCCACTGATCTCCACTATAAAAAGCATCTAGACATTATCTCACATTTCTTTCAGACTAACATTTAGTTTTTAACAGTAAAAACATTGGTGTCTGTCTCCGACATTTGCAACATTGTTTCAATATTCAAATTGGATCTCCAGCTGTCCCATATTAATGAACGTGTCGGGAGTCGGGATGAGACAGACAGYAAGGCAGCTTTTCTCAGCCAGTTGAAATCATGAATCAGCATCATTTTTATGGATATATACAAAMAACTATCAATAGAAAACAGGTCAAATGAAACGAAGTGCAGCTAGTTTGCTGTTTTTCCATCTTCAGTTTGAAGTGATTGTGTTAGCTGTGTTGTTGGCTAGCTCCTCTGAACAACAGTGTCCTAAAGAGAGAGCACATTTTCTATGTCAGGCAAAATCGCGCCTCATTAGCTCATTGTTATGTATGTATCCAAATAAATGTCACTAGAAAACAGCTTAAACAAACGCAAATGCAGCTACTTTGCTGTTATTCCTGCTGTACTGTTTGACATGACTGTAAGTTAGCCGTAGTTYGCTAGCTAACAAGCAAGGGATAACAACGTTGCAAGTCAGTATTTCAATGGAACATTTAGAACAAACAACTGGGTCGCATCCATAGATACAAAACAAAAAGACTGAYCGACTGGGTCGCGTCTCTGGCAACCGAACGAATGACCAGCCGGCTTGGGTAGCAACCCTAGATTTGTGTCYGGACTATATCTTGTGGAAGGAAGAAATGGTATGAATACATTAATCCAAATAACGTTTATAATGAAAATATGTCAATCATTATTTGAGTATGTTGTTAACCCGTTGTATAAAAGTCATAATGTCCTCAAAGTCGGTGTTCGGAGAATATATTGACACGGTTTGCCGGCCCTCGACTTTGACTCGGTTCTAACAACACCCATACCAATATATCCTCCTAACACCGGCTTCTCGGGCAATATCACTTAATAATAACATTTTATAATTAGTGTTTAGCACATGTATTGGTCAATAAGCTTTACTATTCATTTTCCTTWCCAACAAAAACAAATAGAATATTCATGTTTGAACCCTGTATGTCCTTTTCACCATTATARAGCTCTACTGTCAAGACATAATGTGTTTTTCAGTAGAGTATTGCAGCCTCTTGAAAAATACATAATATACTGTACTCTTGTCAGGTGGCCACCAGATGTTAGCTATGTTTAAGCCATTGGGGAGTGTYGTTAATGTTTTTATTTATCAACTGCAGGTGGAACTTGAAAATGTTGCAGTGTGGAAGTTGTGGTCAGTGGTTTCATGAAGCTTGCACACAGTGTCTGACCAAGCCGTTGTTATATGGAGACAGGTGAGACAGAGTATTGTTYTCTATAACCTTGTACTGCTTTTTTGCATTGCCATTGTCAAACCATAACAGAGAGGTTATAAAACTGGCAGTGGTAGGGCTAATGCTGTTAGTGTTAATTGCTAATAGCAGTGCAGTGTTGTTATTCTGCCTCTCTGGTGTCCAATGTAATGTGGTAGTGGTTTAAAATGAATTCAAATTAGTCCAGTCCATTACACCATTATTGTCACATTAACCATTTGTATTATCCTACTGGTTTAATGCCCATGATATATTTATTATATTACTCTTTGTTTCTGCATAGGAAAGTAATGTTTGAGATTGATGMTGAGGTAGAATGTGCTGGGTTGTTACATCTGCTAAACAGGTGATGGAAACTGGGAAGAATTTGCTGACASTAGCAACCATGTGCTATGTTATGTTTCCACTGACTTTTATTTCTGGTCAATCACAGACAAAAATAGAATCATCTGTGTTCTATTTCTTTCTGAAAGGTTTTATGAGTTCCAGTGCTCAGTCTGTGCAAGCGGACCAGAGACAATTCAACGGCTACCCATGAGCTGGTAAAGCTATACAGTATCTGCTAAGAGAAGAATACATAATTTAAACTGCAGGGATTATCACACTGAAACACTCTTGAAAACCAGTTTARTCTGACAGGTTTATTGAGTCGTGTGGMTTACAATATGTTAATTCCTCTTACTCAATAATGTAATGAAAAGCTTTGTGATGTGATAAATTCTGAACTAACTGCGTCTTTTCCTGGTGTGTTTGTTGTAAATACAGGGTAGATTTGGCCCATTTGGTGCTCTACCACCTCTCCTTGTGCTGCAAGAGAAAATACTTTGATTTCGACCATGAAATCATGTCGTTTGCCAATGAGAATTGGGACTCTTTGCTTCTAGGCTCGGTATAAACATTTCCTCACTTACGTGCTATGATGAAACGATGTGAAAGTGTTAGCTAGCGTCATTGGTTAGCAGTCATGTGGTAATTATGTGCTTTGATTTCATTAGCTACTTGCCATTGTTATTTAGCACATTTTAAATGGTAAATATCATTTGTATTTTATGTGGCTCCCAGGTACTGCAGTTGCATTTAAATCAGTCATACCCTTTTTTAATGAACTGTTCACAAATCACATTAGTAACTAACTACGTTATCCATGGAAATGTTTACCTTTCGCCAATGAATGTCAATGTGTCTCTAAATGTGTTAACATTTGTTTCAGGCTACCATCCACAGRGTTAATCAAACTCCTGATTTTCATTCCTCCCTGTCCCCCAGCTCTCTGACACACCAAGGCAAGATCGCTGCCACAATCTGCTCAACGCTTTGAACTCCAACAAAGACAGGTGAGAGTCTGCATATGATGCGAAGAATAAACAGAAGCCACAGCTATGCGTGACCAGATTTATGATAGCGTTGCTTCTGGAATTGTACATTTGGTTAAAGAAAATACAGTTAGTTCATTGTTTCTTAACTTTTTGATATTATCAATAGAGAACGATAAGAAAACATGGACAATAATGCAAACTTGTTTTAAAAAGAACGATGACCTGACTTTACAAAGTTGTTGTCTACAAGTTTTGAAAGTCTTTTTCTCTGTGATGTCATCCAGGTTTGTCTCTGGTAAAGAGATCAAGAAGAAGAAGTGTCTTTTTGGGCTCCAGGTCCGAGCTCCGCCTCCCCTGACCTCTGATTCGTCTCCCCTCATCACTGACCCGCCCATCAACATCACCCAAAGGAGAAGGTCAGAGTAAGGACAACTTCTGTGATTGATTATTCTCTCATCACAAACACAAGCCTCAGGACTCAACTCCTTATATGGATACATTCATTCTAGTAATTAATTACACATTTACAATAGTGAAAAAGAGCGGCACCTTGTAGACGGTGGTCCTTCCAGCTGGATAGGAACAACTGTTCCTAACTAAACAGGCGCCTGTGTGCCTCATTAAATCATGACGGGAAGGACTCACTTATTTTACTCTGGTGAATATGTTTATAACTAATATTTGTATCAATAAATACATCATCTATAGTGTGTGTGTGTGTGTGTGTGTGTGTGTGTGTGTATGTGTGTGTGCATACATGCTTGTGCGCATTCGCATGTGGACATTGATCATCTTGCTAAACATTCTCAACACCATCTTCTCTTTCATTCTCTATAGGCTTAAAATAAAAAATACCACATTTATACCAAAAGTTCAGGCACACCTACTCATTCAAGGGTATTTCTTTATTTGTACTATTTTCTACATTGTAAAATAATAGTGAAGACATTAAAACTATGAAATAACACATGGAATCAGGCAGTAACCAAAAAAGTGTTACATTTTTTAAATATTTGAGATTCTTTAAAGTAGCCACCCTTTGCCTTGATGARAGCTTTGCACACTCTTGGCATTCTCTCAACCAGCTTCACCTGGAATGCTTTTCCAACAGCCTTGAAGGTGTTCCCACATATGCTGAGCACTTGTTGGCTGCTTTTCCTTCACTCCACGGTCCAACTCATCCCACACCATCTCAATTGGGTTGAGGTCGGGTGATTGTGGAGTCCAGGTCATCTGATGCAGCACTCCATCACTCTCCTTCTTGGTCAAAAGCCCTTACACAATCTGGAAGTGTGTTGCGTCATTGTCCTGTTGAAAAACAAATGATAGTCCCACTAAGCACAAACCAGATGGGATAGCATATTGCTGTAGTAGCCATGCTGGTTAAGTGTGCCTTGAATTCTAAATAAATCACACAGTGTCACCAGCAAAGCATCATCACACCTCCTCCTCCATGCTTCACGCTGGGAACCACACATGCGAAGATCATCCGTTCACCTACTCTGCGTCTCACAAAGACACGGCGGTTGGAACCAAAAATCTCAAATTTGGACTCATCAGACCAAAGGACAGATTTCCACCGGTCTAATGTCCATTGCTCTTGTTTCTTAGCCCAACAAATTCTCATATTCTTATTGATGTCCTTAAGTAGTGGTTTCTTTGCAGCAATTTGACCATGAAGGCTTGATTCATGCAGTCTCCTCTGAACAGTTGATGTTGAGATGGCTGTTACACCTGCATTGCTTGCTGTTTGGGGTTTTAGGCTGGGTTTCTGTACAGCACTTTGAGATATCAGCTGATGTACGAAGGGCTATATAAATAGATTTGATTTGATTTTGATTTGTTACTTGAACTCTGTGAAGCATTTATTTGGGCTGCAATCTGAGGTGCAGTTAAATCGAATTAACTTATCCTCTGCAGCAGAGGATTGTAAAATTGTAAAAATAAAGAAAAACCCTGGAATGAGTAYGTGTGTCCAAACTTTTGACTCGTACTGTAGTTTTCTAAGTGAAAACATTGCACCACTCCTCAAGTTATTGACTGTGTCTCTGTGTTGTTGTGTGGAGCAGCCCATTGTCACTGCCCTGCCAGAGGAGAGCGGCGGGGCCAGAGTCACGCAAATCAAAGCGGCGCATCATGGAGACACAGGTCAGTGCTTCTGTCTCGAACCAGGCATCAAGGGAGAGATCAGCCACCAGCCGCCCCCTCACTGCATAGCAAAGAGCTGCCTGGCATTGGAATGACATGTCAGTCAGTGTGTGGAGAAAAGATTATCCTTATAGCCAGTGTTGTCTGTTTACATATTCTTCAAAGCCCAGCCTACCCCTCATACACTATTGAAGCTGGTTTACGACTCGATCGAGTATGACGACATGTTATGGTCACGGGTTTAGAAATATATTTTTTAATATGAATAGAAAATACACATCCTTTTATACTACTGCTCAGGCTAGCTCCCTAATCCTGAGACAATAAATGTTATGGATTGTTCGTATTTCAGCGGGCAGTACTTCCAGCAGACTGTTGTATCCTGAGCGGACATGAATCATCTGCCATCTTAGGGCAGGTTGGTTATCCCAGAGAAAGTGAGAGGGGAAGGTACGCTGATATGCGGCATCTGGGAGCGCTTCCAAGTGCACTTTGCAGTCGATTACAGTTTGGCCAGGTGGCGCTGGCACTTTGACAGTGCAGCATTGACAGAGCACCTCGATTTAAAGGGACAGCACGCTAGTAAGGGGATAATGCTAGTATACCACTGCTGTATTTACTGTACATGTTGTGGGTCACAGTCCAGCATTGGAGGTTGATAGAGCTGAGGGTGTGCTGAGAACTGAGGAAGCAAATGATAGATGGGATAGAGTACTGATGCTTTTGTTGTTATGGAAGCGAGCTCACACTGTAAGAAATTATACCTCAGTCTCCACAATATTAATCTACTTATCATAGGAAATGGAGGTGACAGATATACACTATATATACATAAGTATGTGGACATGGCTATTTCAGCCACACCTGTTGCTGAACATCACACAGCCATGCAATCTCCATAGACAAACATTGYCAGTAGAATGGCCTTACTTAAGAGCTCAGTGACTTTCAAGTAGAGCAGCCCCGATCAACTGTAAGTGCTGTTATTGTGAAGTGGAAACGTCTAGGAGCAACAACGGCTCAGCCGCGAAGTGGTAGGCCACAAGCTCACAGAACGGGACCTCCACGTGCTGGAGCGTGTAGCGCGTAAAATCGTCTGTCCTCAGTTGCAACACTCACRATCAAGTTCCAAAATGCCTCTGGAAGCAGCGTTGGCACAAGAACTGTTCGTCGGGAGCTTCATGAAATGGGTTTCCATGGCTGAGGAAATCACCATTCGCAATGCCAAGCGTCCGATGGAGTGTTACAAAGCTTGCCGTCATTTGACTCTGGAGTAGTGGAAACGCGTTCTCTGGAGTGATGAATCACACTTCACCATCTGGCTGTCTGATGGACTAATCTGGGTTTGGCAGATTCTAGGAGAACGCTACCTGCCTCAATGCATAGTGCCAACTGTAAAGTTTGGTGGAGGAGGAATAATGGTCTGGGGCTGTTTTTCATGGTTCGGGTTAGGCCCGAATGACATTATAGACTACTCCGGGATGCTGGCCTTCTAGGCAGAGTTCCTCTGTCCAGTGTCTGTGTTCTTTTTCCCATCTTAATCTTTTCTTTTATTGGCCAGTCTGAGATATGGCTTTTTCCTTGCAACTCTGCCTAGAAGACCAGCATCCCAGGGTTGCCTCTTCCCTGTTGACGTTGAGACTGGTGTTTTGCGGGTACTATTTAATGAAGCTGCKAGTTGAGGACTTGTGAGGCATCTGTTTCTCAAACTAGACACTCTAATGTACTTGTCCTCTTGCTCAGTTGTGCACCGGAGCCTCCCACTCCTCTTTCTATTCTGGTTAGAYCCAGTTTGCGCTGTTCTGTGATGGGAYTAGTACACAGCGTTGTATGAGATCTTCCGTTTCTTGGCAATTTCTCACATGGAATTGCCTTAATTTCTCAGAACAAGAATAGACTGACGAGTTTCAGAAGAAAGTTCTTTGTTTCTGGCCATTTTTGAACCTGCTAATCAAACCCACAAATGCTGATGCTCCAGATACTCAACTAGTCTAAAGAAGGCCAGTTTTATTGCTTCTTTAATCAGACCAACAGTTTTCAGCTGTGCTAACATAATTGCAAAAGGGTTTTCTAATGATCAATTAGCCTTTTAAAATGATACATTTGGATAGCTAACACAACGTGCCATTGGAACACAGGAGTGATGGTTGTTGATAATGGGGCCTCTGTACGCCTATGTACAGTTGAAGTTGGAAGTTTACATACATTTAGGTTGGAGTCATTAAAACTCGTTTTTCAACCACTCCACACATTTCTTGTTAAACAACTATAGTTTTGGCAAGTCGGTTAGGGACCTCTACGTTGTACATGACACAAGTACTTTTTCCAACAAATGTTTACAGACAGATTATTTCACTTATAATTCACTGTATCACAATTCCAGTGGGTCAGAAGTTTACATACATAAGTTGACTGTGCCTTTAAACAGCTTGGAAAATTCCAGAAAATAATGTCATGGCTTTAGAAGCTTCTGATAGGCTAATTGACATAATTTGAGTCAATTGGAGGTGTACTTGTGGATGTATTTCAAGGCCTACCCTAAACCCAGAGACTCTTCGCTTGATATCATAGGAAAATCAAAAGAAATCAGCCCAGACGTAGAAAAAATTGGAGACCTCCACAAGTCTGGTTCATCCTTGAGCAATTTCAAAGCCTGAAGGTACCACGTCATCTGTACAAACAAATAATACACAAGTATAAACACCATGGGACCACGCAGCCGTCATACCGCTCAGGAAGGAGACGCGTTCTGTCTCTTAGAGATGAACGTACTTTGGTGCGATCCCAGAACAACAGCAAAGGACCCTGTGAAGATGCTGGAGGAAACAAGTACAAAAGTATCTAAATCCACATTAAAATGAGTCCTATATCGACATAACCTGAAAGGCCGCTCAYCAAGAAAGAAGCCACTGCTCCAAAACCGCCATAAAAAAGACAGACTACGGTTTTCAACTGCACATGGGGACAAAGATCGTACTTTTTGGAYAAATGTCCTCTGGTCTGATGAAACAAAAATAGAACTGTTTGGCCGTAAGGACCATCGTTATGTTTGGAGGGAAAAGGGAGAGGCTTGCAAGCCGAAGAACACCATCCCAACCGTGAAGAACGGGGGTGGCAGCATCATGTTGTGGGGGTGCTTTTCTGCAGGAGGGACTGGTGTACTTCACAAAATAGATGGCATCATGAGGAAGGGAAATTATGTGGATATATTGAAGCAATATCTGAAGACGTCAGGAAGTTAAAGCTTGGTCGCAAATGTGTCTTCCAAATGGACAATGACCCCAAGCATACTTCCAAAGTTGTGGCAACATGGCCTAAGGACAACAAAGTCAAGGTATTGGAGTGGCAATTTGTGGGCATAACTGAAAAAGCGTGTGCGAGCAAGGAGGCCTACAAACCTCACTCAGTTACACCAGCTCTGTCAGGAGAAATGGGCCAAAATTTACCCAACTTATTGTGGAAAGCTTATGGAAGGCTACCCGAAACGTTTGACCCAAGTTAAACAATATAAAGGCAATGCTACCAAATACTAATTGAGTGTATGTAAACCTCTGACCCACTGGGAATGTGATGAAAGAAATAAAAGCTGAAATAAATAATTCTCTCTACTATTATTCTGACTTTTCACATTCTAAAAATAGTGGTGATCCTAACTGACCTAAGGCAGGGAATTTTTACTAGGATTAAGTGTCAGGAATTGTGAAGTTTAAATGTATTTGGCTAAGGTGTATGTAAACTTCTGACTTCAACTGTAGATATTCCATTAGAAATCAGCCGTTTCCAGCTACAATAGTCATTTACAACATTAACAATGTCTACACTGTATTTCTGATCAATTTGATGTTATTTTAATGGACAAAAACAAGGACATTTCTAAGTGACCCCCAAACTTTTGAACGGTAGTGTATATTTCCTTGTTGAAAGGCTAGCCTTTTGTACTGACAAAGTTCCAGCATCCGGCCTTTTTAAAAGTGAAATGCAATTACATTTTTTAAATGATATGTATCATTTGATACAGTATGTTAATAGACCTTGGTTTTTATTTAGATGTATTCACAAGCAGTATGAATTCTTCTGTAAAGATAAGGACATGAACTGAAGTATCATGTCTGTGTGATTGGATTCACTGATTTGGCGTCAAAACACTAGCTAATCAGTGTTTCTCCTGTGTCCAGCCTTGTCCGCCCCCGGTCCCAGCCACCCCAATAGATCTTGTGCCATGTTGCCATGGCTACGTAGGTGGAACTAACCTCTACAACTCCAGGAAGTCGGAGGAGGAGCTGAATTTGGGGTTGGTGCTATTATTGTGTTGGTTACACTTTACATACTGTATAACAAGTAATAATGCATTGTACTGTATTTACAGACTGTTACCGTTTTTTTTACATTACATCCTCATTGATTTAGGCTACCCTTATCAAATCAAATTAAATTATATTGGTCACATACACGTATTTAGCAGATGTTATTGCGGGTGTAGGAAATGCTTGTATTAGGCAGTATGTCAGTGGAAATCCATGCATTGTTGCTTTTTGTCATTTTTATTTTTATTTTTATGTCCCTGCTTTTCCCACAGCTCTCCACCTAAGCGGATGTTTGCCCTGTATCACCCCACCTATAACGGAGCCCCAGCCATCTCCAGAACCCTGCATCACTATAGGTCAGTGTTAACCACAGCTCCTCCTGCTCTCTGGGGACTARCCTCAATCTAGACATCTAGAGAGGAAACCATAGCTGTGCCTGGATGACAATGGAAAAAAGTATGAATCGTGAAATATAAATCTCTCTCTCTTCAGTGCGGAAGATCCTTGTAGAGTGCCGCCCCCCTGCCTCCCCTTTTCCCTGTCATCCTCCCACCATCACAACCACCACCACCACAACAACCACCACCACCAGCAGCACCAGCCTGGCCAGAAGTTGGATCCCTGCCCCTCCCTCCTGCTGCGTGACGTCCCTTCCTATCCGGGCGGCGTGGGGGGAGGGGGTGGGGGGGATGGGTCAGCTGCCAGGGGCTGGGGGGGCGGGGACGGGGTGAGGATTTTGGCGAGGCGAGTAACGCCAGACGGGAAGGTCCAGTACCTCGTGGAGTGGGGGAACGTGAGTGTGTACTGAGAGAAAGTGAGAGATAGATGGGGGTGTGGAGGGAGGCAGAGAGGATCAACACACCAGAGTGCTTGGCAGGAAAGAGGGGATATTGGAGAGAGAGAGGAAGAATGACTGTCGTGCAGGTGCCACATCAGAAATGTGTGGAAACATCAAGTACAAGCAAAGCAAAAACCCCACACAAGGCAAATCCAGGTTGCTCAAACGATATCGCCTCCATTCTATATCATCACACTACGTGTTACTATATCTTCCTCTTTGCTAGTGTTTCTCCTATATTTGTACTGTATACCTTTGGAATATGCCTTTGCATTTATCATGTTTACGTTTGAAGATTGTATATACAGTATTTGATTATAGGCAATTTGTTACGTTACCTTTTGTCATACTTGATTTACATGATAGTATGTAATAGAAATATATTAGGAGCCACAACAGGGCTTTTGTTTTATAGTTAGATTTATATATTCACAATATATTATTATAGAATGATTTGATGATGTGGTTGCATAGTGCCTATCTGGATTGTGCATCTGCAGATTGAGAAGTTTACCTGAATCAAGGGATCAGGTGATTGAAATGTATGATAACTATTCTATAAGGTTTTCTTCCTCATCCACCAATTGCAATTTGAAGTGTCACGACAATGTTGTTTAGGCTTTCACACACAGAATTAGTGTAAAATACATTCCAAACAAATATTAAAACATCTCTTCAAGATTACTGATCAAAATCTTTGATCAGATAGCCATGGAAAATGGRCGCTCGTTGAGCCAGATTTGACTGTCAATTTGTTGAGGGGTGCTTTACATTCTTTTAGGGAAGAGAAGTCAACAAATGGTATTATGTGCAGGTGAAACTATTTGTACTGTTTTCCATTTTCAGGCCATAGACAGAGGAGTCGGCTCCTATCTTCCAGGTTACACTGAAGATGAGAGATAGCGTTAACTCTGGCCCACTTCCAAGCTGATACCTAAGCACTAGTCTGGACAATGTAGATCTGACAAGATTGGATAGATATGAGCAATATGGCTTAAGTTTCATCCGGTCTATCAGAGGGAAAGGTGGAGCTTTCATCATATTTTTCATATATCCGATCCTTTCAGATGTACCCAAGAGTCTAAGGGGTTAGGGCTATGGGTTTGTGTTTGATTTGGAACTGGGRCCCAGAGATCATAGTGGAACAGGAGGTTGTGTATAGAACTCTAGAATATCATAGTGCAAGGTTCAGAGTTTATATTTATACAGATATTTATTTCTGCCTTTTGTGGGATAAAACACAGATAAGAGTAAATGTGTGCGTTGTATCCCCCAGAAGACAGATTGTGTTACAGGTGTAGTTACAGTAAATACGTAAATAACACAATAGGCAGTTATACTGTTATAATCATGTCAACAGAAAACATTTTCAGTCATTTAAAAAAAAAACACAGCAAGATGTTGCCCGTTCCCCAGATTGAATGATGTGAAATATGCCATCTCTTACTTAAACAATAAGGCCTGAGCGGGTGTGGTATTTGGCAAATATACCACGGCCAAGGGCTGTTCTTAAGCAKAACCAAACGCGGAGTGCCTGGATACAGCCCATAGCCATTGTATATTGGCCATATACCACAAACCCCAGAGGGGTATATAATATTTATAATATTGCTATTATTATAAACTGGTTAACAACYTAATTAGATCAGCAAACAAGTAATTTTMTGTCATACCCATGGTATAGAGTCTGATATACCACATCTTTCAACCAATCAGCATTCAGCATTCAGGGCTCGAATGACCCGGTTTATAATAGTGAATAGATGATTGCTTAGCCTGGTCTCATAGACTAGACGTAACATAGTAAATGTAAATACGGAACACTCAAATTAGTATAATATGTTACGTTTGGTATGGTTAGATAAGGTTAAGACAGAAGGTTACTTAAGGCAAAAGGAAAGTAATGTGGATGGGTAGGAATATAACGCGAGTGACTAGCAACTCAAAGGTTGCGTGTTCGAATCTCATCACGGACTTTAGCATTTTAGTGCATTAGCATCTTTGCAACTACTTGCTACTTTGCAGCTACTTAGCATGTTAGCTAACCCGTCCCCTAACCTTAACCCTTTAACTTAACTCCTCACCCTAACCTTAACCCCTAACCCCTAGTGTAGTTAACGTTAGCCACCTAGATAACGTTAGCCACAACAAGTTGGAATTCGTAAAACATCATACATTTTGCAAATTCGTAACATATTGTACAAATTGCAATTCCTATCATATAATACAACATCCACAAATTAATACATATCATACAAAATGTAACATATCATACTAATTGGAGTGTCACAGATTTACATTTACTATGTTACGTCTACCCCTGAGTCTAGGTTGGATTGCAAAGGGTTTGGCACGTTTCTAAACAGCAGTGCAGGTCAAATGAACCTCCCAACTCAGTCCTTCCCATCCCAGTTTAGGATTTAGATAATTCTCAGTGAATTTGGCTGTAGTTGAATAGGAAGAGGTCTGTGGAACCATCAGTTCGATGGTAATGAATGTATCTGTATGTTTTCTATGGTAAAGTATGTCTATAGACCCGTCAAGTGTTTGTTACTGTAGGTTATAGATGGAACTATACAAAATTACTTCAAAGGACTGGGGTAAATCTGATTTTGAGTTGAGGAACAAGAAGCTAAGTCTTCTCTTTTTTTATTATTTGTAGTCAAGTCCAAGTTTGGTTTGATGTATTTTTGGACTTTTGGTCAAATTACGTTTATACATGTATAACCTAGGCTGACACAGCCAATGTAAAATGTAAAAAATTAAAAGTTGCCCTTCACATCTTACTAATGTGCTTTGAGTGTTTTCTGTCAATTTCTTGTTTAACTTACAATATGTATAGGCCTATTTGTATTTACAGTAGGCTAGCCAATAATAATATATGATGAATTGCACTTCAGAGAGTTCTATTCCATTTTATTCTATTGGTATAGCAATAGACCACACATCCCATTCACATGCAGGTATTATGTGAAGAATCAATAGCCCTGCTGCCAGGCAAACCGACTGGCTAGTCCTTATGGCTCTGTTGCCAAGAATCTCTTTGCCATGGCATGTCAAGAGCCGTTGATTCATTGCAGTGACATTTCAGATAGCCTTGTGTATCTTAGAGGGCTATGATGATGCATACTGCAGTAACTGTATGTTATCCTGTATAGATGGTGGTAGATTCTAATTAGCAGATCACTATTGGCCTTTACATAGGTCGGTTAGGCCGAAATGTATATTCAGCATGAAAGCTTTGGATGTAATTCTGTATAATGCATGTACTTACCCACATTTCCCACTAGGAGGAGGTGTAAAGGAAATATTAAAGTGCATTACCGTTCAGTCTCCAACTGCAGCTGCAAGAGCCAACCGCCAGGTGGTAGACATAATCCAAGTTTGACACCGTACTGTGCAGGCAGGTGAAGCAACTGAACCGAGCAGGATGCCATGTTGGCTCTATGGACCACTATTGGATCCAAGAGGAAATCATCAGCTTCCAACTGCACACGTGATGCCATTACTGAGCCTGATAATGTGTAGGTAGGCTCCATATATGTATAACTACTTTTAGCTTTGTTCATTTTAGGACACCAGCAACTTCAGATGTGTCGCTAAAAATGACCAATAGCCTTATCAATAATTTTGCCCATAATCTTTGCAATGGAACATAAAAGTGCAGGAATAAAGATGAAACCATTTTGCTCTAAATTTAGAGCCTACAMGCAAATAAAAAAATGTGGTTCGTTTTGACATTTGAGACGAGTTGGTGGAAGTCCTTCTCGAAGACCATTCATTTAGCTTAACCCCTTGAGACTATTTCCATTGACCATGTCACCAGATATAGGCCTACAGCCTAAACTAAGTTTCAGACTTCCTAATAGCCTTGCTTATAGCCTACCACCTAAACGAGAGAGCTATAGCGGACTGTAATGTAGTCTACCGCGTTATTGGCAGCAGCACCGATCTGTGTAGCGAGTTTGTGTGTGACTGCGTGCGGTGGCGTGCGCGTTTGATAGTCGTAGAAGGGGCCGTATTCAATAAGGCGATTTAGCCATCATTGCTTCTTGAACTTCAAGGAGCAAACATGGAATATACAATGCATAGATAGGCTATAGATATAATGGAAAGCGCACACACGCGCGCACTCACTCATCCGCCCCCTTTCTCTCCCTCTCTCTCTCTCTCTCGTGTTTTCCCCACACACCTCAATAACGGTGCGTGCGATATATTTGTGCATATATTTTTATGCACGGGGATACATTTTCAATGGCTTTCGGCGATCGTGGATTATACATTATATTTCTGAACAGCAGTGGAATATTGGCTACCATCGACTCCAATTGTGAATAGCGTATTCCTTCTTTTCTGACTGGTGTGTGGTATTTTTGTTGCATGCCGAGAGACTGTCAAGACTCGAAGACCACGTTCAATGCCGTTGGAACATGTCCTATGTTCCCTTTCAAGGTAAGAGAACTGATATATTCCACTATTGCATATCCCTCCCTCCCCCTCCCCCTCACCTCTCTCTCTCTCTCTCTCTCTCTCTCCATCATACAATACAGAATTTAGAAAAGGGAAGCGTTAGTGGAAACACAGGCAGGTACAGCAAGAGGTAATGTTCTTCCAGATAACCTACCTGGTTTTATCACTGTGTGCCAGTCACTGTGCCGGTGTATGCTGAGTAGGGTAGTCCATAGTGTTGCAATGT
>NC_036874.1:8934071-8969071 GCF_002910315.2 Salvelinus sp. IW2-2015 | reverse complement strand
AACCTCACATTCCACATTGATGTACTATAGAACTTGACATTTGAATGTTAGTTTGTTTTCTGATATGGCGTAAGGTTTAGGAGAGTTACAGGAGCCAGTCATGACGTCATAATGTGCTGACAGGACTTTACAGCCATCTTATTACAGTGTTATATAGGCAGACGGCTAAATCAAATGTGGTCTCAAACCTTCAATATCATGCTAGCGATGGGCTAATTTGTCCCCCCCTCTCTTGTGATGCTAATAGATGGCTGACATATGCAGTGTCAGTGTGCACTTTTACTGAAGGTGGTGAGAAAAGATGAAAGCATTTTTGTGGGATGTARCTCTCATTCACTTCAGATGCACAGATACTGCAAAGAAGAATGGTGCATTTTAATTAGCTGTAATCAAATACACTGATATGCTGATATTCAAAAACAGGGCCATTGGACCCTGACATTTCAGAGTAGTCTATTACCATTTTAAAGTGTCTCACTATTACACATTTAGGGTAGTGTRTCTACTTCAGAAAAAATAAATCATTTTACAAGGCTCACAAGAATGTGTGTGTGTGCCGTGCATGCTTTTGTGTGTGTGTGTGTGCATGCGTGTTTGTGAGCGTGCTTGTGTACAGATGTAGGATATTAATTTGATCACCCTGTTGCAGGAGCACTTGTAGTGTATTTGAGGTTTAAAAAGGCTTCTGAAGTTTGTAATTTCAGAGTTCATTTTCCCTTAAGGAGATGTATCAACCCACATAATAATACACATTTCCTGTCGCTGCAGGATTACTTTCCTGCTGTAGCAAACTGGTTCAAATTAAGATCCTACACATGTGTGTGTATGTGTGTTGTGTGTGTGTGTGTGTGTGTTGTGGTGTGTGTGTGGTGGTGTGGTGGTGTGTGTGTGTGTGTGTGTGTGTGTGTGTTGTGTGTGTGTGTGTGTGTGTGTGTGTGTGTGTGTGTGTGTGTGTGTGTGTGTGTGTGTGTGTGTGTATGTGTGTGTTATGTGTGGTGTGTGAGAAAGAGAGTCAGTGTGTTTTTATTTGAGTGATTAACTTCTACTCTGAGACCTCATGAAGGTTAGCAGGCTCATCTCATGCTTGCGCTATATTTAGCATCTCATCTCCACCACATTTGAATCTTCACCACACAAAATATGAGTGCATTTCAACTGTGTTTGCTTCCAAAGAAAATTCTGGCATTCATGCAATGTTTATGTGATATGCCCTTTTGTTATTTCAAATAATGATTCATCTAAACTGGAGTGGATTGTTGAGAGAGACTGGAAATGCAATCCAATTTCTAGTGTTTTTTTATGTAAGTTTTCTTTTCAGGAGGAAAGCTCCTGTCCTACTGGTTTTCAGAGAGCCTATCTTGCAGTTGTTGCTCTGTTTGGCATTTCAATGTGGAGTTGAGTTGCTCTGTATGAGAGTGGAGATAATGGCAGAACATCCTGATCTCTTTGATCAGAGGCAGAGTCTAGCTGGTAGAAATGGACTGCTGGGAGAGGAAGGTGTGAGACACCTATGAAACACTTTTAATTGTAGCTTCTCGCTTCAATGCCATGTTTGAAATCTCCTTTCCTCCATGAAGATACTACACTGGAATTCACATTCACTTTAAACACAGAACTGGCTTCAAAGTGTCTCAGTCTGTTTGACCTAGCGAGTGGTGAGTGTTCATATTAGCTAGGGGTGAAAAGTTGACTGAGATTGTGTTGACCAAGCAAGCGGGATGTCAAAACTGGATAACCCCTGGTTTGAGATGAAGAACATGCCACACAGGGTTATATGGACTGAACAAAAATATAAACGCAACATGTAAACTGTTTGTCCCATGTTTCATGAGCTGAAATAAAATATCCCAGACATTTTCCATATGCACAAAAGCTAATTGTGTGCACAAATTTGTTTACATCGCTGTTAGTGAGCATTTCTCTTTTGCCAGATAATCCATCCACCTGACAGGTGTGGCATATCAAGAATTTGATTAAACAGCATGATCATTACACAAGTGCACCTTGTGTTGGGTACAATAAAAGGCCACTCTAAAATGTGKAGTTTTGTCACCCAACACAATGCCACAGATATCTCAAGTTTTGAGAGAGCCTGCAATTGGTATGCTYACTGCAGGAATGTCCACCAGAGCTGCTGCCAGAGAATTGAATGTTAATTGCTCTAACATAAGCCGCCTCCAACGTCATTTTAGAGAATTTGGCAGTACGTCTGCATGAGGCAAACGGCTGCATGAGGCAAATGGTGGTCACACCAGATACTGACTGMTTTTCTTATCCACTCCACTTCCTTTTCTTTAAGGTATCTGTGACAAGAGATGCATATCTCTGTTCCCAGTCATGTGAATTCCATAGATTAGGGAATTGATTGTTTCKTGTTTTGTTCAGTATAGTTTCCTTTCTAGGTTAAAGTATAATGGCCTTACCATCATTCCACACTGACATAGACTATACACAGTCACTTTCCACTGACATGTGGGGCTAAACTTCAGAATACCGATTCAGTCGCTGTCCACGTCAGTGGTGCTGAATGRAGAGGTAGAGTATCAGTGCTCTGCAACAGCTTATCTGTTCAAACAAGTTTGGTTTATTTGGTTCTACAGTTGACCTTTTTCACATGAGAGAGAAAAAAGAGCGAAAGCACACACAACTATATATTTGTGCAACTTGATCAAAGGGGAGATAAAGTTAAATTACTCATATTTTGTAGACCTTGGGCATAAGGGACTTTAACAACGCTAAAAAATATCTCATTTACCTGTTTTAAGTCGCAGTCATGGTGACCAGATACATATCTGAATGAGTCACTAAAGTTTTTTGAATAGAAAAAAAGGTTTGTTCTTGAATGAAACAGAGGGAGACTACTTTATGGAGCAAAACATTCTGTATTTGGCATGCATTTGATTGGTACAGAAGTTAATATTGTACAGAAGTTAATCTGGTCTATTCAAGTCCCTTTTCTTGTCCTTTCAGATCAGTAGCTTCTGTACGGCTACTGTCACCCAGACAGAAAATGTGTCACGACATGACCACTGATACCATGATGACACAGGAAGTTGTATAACTATTTGTGTCGATTGAGTGATCTGATTGGTTCAGTCAGCAGAAGGGGTTGTGTAAGGTAATTGGGGTGATGTAGATCTCTGAATGTAGGAACATTTGAACATGCGGAGAAAGATGAGGCGAACACACAAAAAGAAGAAAAGCTGACTTACATAATGAATGAAGGTATTGCAGTATTTATAACTGAAACAGACAATTCACACACATAGAGTGGTCTTGGATGCCCAAGTACAATTTTACTGTATTTGTTTTAGTGTAAAAAGGGATGAGATAACATGCGGTAAGATGCACAGACAAGTCTAAGAGTGTCTGGGACTCAGTTAGGGTTTGTCTTGCTATCTCATCCCTTACACTTCTCATTTAAAACCTAATTCAAAGTAATTATATTAGTAAATAGCATCTGGTAGTAGGGGCTGCTCTGTTCTGGTAGCCTGCTGCTAGTAGATTCTGCTAAGATTAGGACGTTTTTTTTGCCATGGAAGGCATATGTCCATTCGTGTTAATGTGTTAGCGTGGGCACTGTAGAAAACCCTGAGGTGAGCTCTGTGCTGTTTCTTAATTCAGGGGGTTTCAAACTAGGGTTCGCAGAGGTGCTGCAGGGGGTCGGCAATTTTTTWAAATATATATTTTTTGGGAAAATACTTTTGGGGATTTTTTTATGTGAAAAATAATTATTTTGTGAATTTCCGCTAGCTGCAGCAGAATACCATTGTGCATACCATTTTTATGTTTCTGTGTCCAGCATGAAAAAAGTGCAATGACTGGAAGTCTACAGGAACAGTTAGCCTGCTAGCTGTTCCTGTTCATCCGACTCTGGGAAAGTATATAAAAGGCTTCAATGCAAAAATCTCGAACTATCCCTTTATTATAGAGGAAATTACAGTCATTGGAGCAAATTACAGACGTTTTTTGTATAGAAAATTCTTAGGTGGGCCGTCTAAGTGGTAATTTATTGGATAGAAAAGCAGTTTCAGTGTCAACTTAAATGACCCAAACCAGATAGAAAGCATGGAGAAAAGATATTGAACTATATACACTGAGTGTACAAACATTAGGAACACTTTCCTAATATTGAGTTGCACCCCCTTTGCCCTCAGAACAGTCTTAATTCTTCGGGGCATGGACTATACTAGGTGTCGAAAGCGTTCCACAGGGCAACCATGTTGACTCCAATGCTTCCTACAGTTGTGCAAAGTTGACTGGATGTCCTTTGGGTGGTTGGCCATTCTTGATACACACAGGAAAACCGGTGCACCAGGCATCTACTACCATACCCCGTCCAAAGGCACTTAAATCTTTTGTCTTGCCCATTCAACCTCTGAATGGCACACTTACACAATCCATTTCTCAATTGTCTCAAGTCTTAAGGCATCATGAACTTCACTCAGTACCAGGACATTTCAGCCAAAAACCTGATTGCTTCTGCCACGAGGCTGAAACTTGGCCGCAATTTGATATTCCAGCAAGTGGARCTTACAGCAAAACAATAACCGCAAGCACACATCAAAATCCACAAAGAAATTGTTAATTGATCACAAAATCGAAATAAAAGAAATCAGTCTCCGGACATGACCCCCATTGAAAACCTGTGGTTTGAATTGAAGAGGGCAGTCCATAAACACAGAGGAAGGATATCAAGGATCTGGAAAGATTCTGAATGGAGGAATGGTCTAAAATCCCTCCCATTGTGTTTGCCAATCTCATAAATCATTTTTGAAAAAGGCAGTGCCGTTTTCCTCGCAAGGTGAGGTATTGAAAGGTATTGAAAACAGGGGTGTCGATAATTTGACCCCTACCTTATTGAGATAGTTTTTTATTACTTGTTAAACAAAATATATTTCTCTGAACAATTGTATTAGTATAAAACAATCTAATTTCCCTTTTCTGTATTTGAGTTATTTATTTTGTAAAGTAATTTTTGCTCATCTTTATCAAGGGTGTGAATCATTTCAGACACCCACTGAACATGACAGACATCTTGGTGATGAAGTGAAAGCAGAAAACCCATAACTAAAWTCCATTTAGATGGTCTCTGTTGATTCCTACTCAGACATCATTGCGTCAACTGGGAGGCCCTCCTTGATCTGTCAAAATCAAGGAGGCAAAACGGTGCCATGAAATACCCCAGATACCTCTGATCCAAGACACCTCTGGCTTTTTCTCAATCAAGAAGGTTCTTTCATAATTCCACCCAGGGCAACAGAGGGCTCCCCGTCACTCCTCTATCTGTCAGACGAGGTGAGTTAAGCTGTGTAGGAGTTTGAGAGATTGCCATTTGGGTAATATAACAATGACACAGTTCTTAGTCTATCTCTGGATTGAGGACAGATCACTATAATTATTATTTATCTCTGAGGACCAAAGGCTTGACCTGCTTTCTCTCAATGGAGCACCCCCCCCACATGTGACATGAGACAGGATATACAAACAGAGAGAGAGAGAGAGACGGGGAGAACACATCATAATAGATGATAGACGTGTGCAAATAAATACAGCAGCAATTGTTACCTGTGAATGTGGATCACTGTGGTTTTGCATTCACAGTAATTCACACACACAACACACACACACACACACACACCACACACACCACACACACACACACACACACACACACCACACACACCACACCACACACACACACACACACACACACAACACACACACACACACACACACACACACACACACACACACTATTCATTTATATTTTCTCTATACTCAGCACATTGAATATCACCTTCACACAGGTTGACAGGGAGGAACAGCACATCACCATGAAGGGTTAGCAGACAAAGCAATCTGCATCTTCATTCCTATAGATGTTATTCAAGCCCTAAGTAAAGAGAGTTTTGCAGCACAACTTGGGGATTGCTGTGTAGCCCCGTGGAATAGTCAAGTGAAGGGAAAGCAGAGAGAGAGAGTGATACTGTACACTCTAATAAGCCAACCCAACTCTGTTACTGGCAGTTGCAGTCATTCCACCCTACTGCTCTAGCATCCTGGAGGAGGGATGGGAATGGAGAGAGAGAGAGAGAGAGAGAGAGAGAGAGAGAGAGACAGAGAGACAGAGAGAGAGAGATGTGTGGCAGTGAGAGAGACGATGGTAACGAGAGGGAGGGAGGAGAGCATGAGAGAAGTGAAAGGGAGACGGGTAGAATGAGAGAAGGGGGACAGTAGGAGATAAATGTGTGAGAGAGAGTGAGGAAGAGAGAGAGCGAGAGAGAGAAATGGGCTGTTGAAGTGGGGGACTGAGACAGATGGGTGGAAGGGAGAGGGGAGCAATAGCTGGTGGGGAGATGGAGGGAGGCTGCCAGGGAGTTTGTGGGAAAGTTTAATTGAATTTTGATTCATAATAGGATGATCGGAACATTGATTTCACCTTTAAATATTATAATTCGATTTTTATTACCGCCATATATTCAAGCAGACGGCTTGCTTATGAATATGTAGATCTTGTTTCCTCATCTTATGTTGTCTTACAGTAACAGTATTGAACGTATTGGACTGCGATATCCGTTGATGTATTTTACACAGCCGTATAAGGATACGTTTACCCATATACAGTATTGCTCACCACCAACTTATGTCTATAGTGTGTAGATAGATAGATGGAAAGAAAAAATGTGCGCGTGCGCATCAGAGAGAGAGCGAGAGGGAGGGAGGAACAAGTCCGTTTTTCATGGATGGCTGGGTTGCTATGGGAACAAGATGTGGGCTCCCTTTTCCCAAAAAAGTATCCTCCTTCCCTTTTCCCCTCTCTCATCACTTCATTTATCTCTCTCCTTCTTCTCAGCATCCCCAGTTCTTCACCTCTCCTCTGTTCCTATCCCCAGCTCATCGCATCGCTTCCCTCCTCTTCCCCTTCTTTCTATCTCTCCTATCATCCATCCTTCCCTCCTCCCACTCATTTCTCCCTGTCTACTCCTCTTTCCCCGTCCATCTCGTTCCCTGCGGTCTCCCCTCTTCTACTATTCTCCCTCTCAATCTTTCCCTTTCCCTCCATCTCTTCCACACTTTCTCCTTGTCTCTGATCATCTGTCTCTTTAACACTCACTTATATTCTATTCTTTTCTCGGTTGTCATGGCAATAGGCTGGGGGRGTGAGGGAAAGAGCGCGAGCGAGCAAGAGTGGGTGTTTCGGAAGTGACATCTCTTGGGCAGTAACCTTGTTTCCTGTGTGTGGAGTTGGGGGCGGATTCACACGTAAAGTGCAGCAACAGTGACGCCGTGTGGACAAATACGTGGTAGTGGCGAGCCCTGCTGTGCCAGACAAGGGCTGAGTGAATGATCGGATAGGTGAGAATACACACAGACAGACACACAAACACACAGACAGACACACACGCACGCACACACACACACAGGACTGTGTCAGTGTAGTGCGGACCTCTGTGTTCACCTCTTCATTGAGGCCCATTGTGACACATCCCTGACATTTGACGTCTCTCATGACACTGATGGCCATGTACTAAATGCCCTGAATCAGCATATTAAAGAACACCATTGCAGACCAGTGTATATTTTCATAAATACATAAAATCTGGGAAATAAATCCAAAAGCATTCATAGAATATGGAATGGTAGAATACCCCTATTGATTCCGAATGATGTGATATAAATGCTACGTGGGCACCAAGTAATGTATAAAATGTGTACATACTGTACATTGTGCTTCTTTGCCTTGAAAGTAACCAACAAGGCCACGCTGGCGTTGGTACGTTGCCCGACCCGGGCGACCTGAGGATATTGCATGTATATTTTTAGCTCTGTTTTAGAGCTTAGTGATGTGTATAAATTAACATTACCCCTGTCGGGTTCAGAAACGACAACGTTGAATAAAGCTGACCAGTCATCTGATGGCTGCTCGGCTCCTTGGCAAACTGCAAAGGAAGGCAGAAAATAATGGCGTTACGTGCCCACAGAGACAGACCTCAGCACATTCTGAGAGCGTTAACAAGAGAATGTGAATACGGTGTTTTTTTATATTTATAACACAGAACTAGCCCACCTAGATTGGACCGCACAAACCGCACACACCATACCCTACACGCATTTTAGCTTCTACTCATTGAAATTCCCTCCAAGGTTTTTCAGATGATGAGGAATGAAGGTGGAGGTACAGATTGTAGCTGGAGCACATATGGGAATGAGTCACCGATATCCCCAGTGGATCCACAACATTGTGACTTTCATTAGGTATGCTGCTGTAGGTCTATAAGGTTTATCGTCAAAGGCTTTCTCTCTCCTTGTCCAATGTGTCTCTGAAAGAGGGGAACTAGTGTCACACTCCTGGGCCTTGGTATTTCTGGGCCTTGGAATTTAGGCTATATGTCGTCTGTAGTAAAGATGATGGTGATTGACATGCTCATAATGATGATTGAATTGATATACTGTATTAGTCTCAATACACAAACATTTTCCAACACCAGCTCTTTCTACTTTCCACATGAAAACGTTGATATTGTGAACGTAAAAAGTAACACTTCAACTGCTAAACAAGTGAACATCCATGTACAAGGAGGTACATCATTCTAGCTGCAGGAAAGGATAATATGGTCTGTACATTTTCTCCATGCCATTCTCAGAGATGATAAAGATTTAAATATATATATATACATGTGTATATATACTGTATATATTTTATATATACACTGCTCAAAAAAATAAAGGGAACACTTAAACAACACAATGTAACTCCAAGTCAATCACACTTCTGTGAAATCAAACTGTCCACTTAGGAAGCAACACTGATTGACAATAAATTTCACATGCTGTTGTGCAAATGGAATAGACAAAAGTTGGAAATTATAGGCAATTAGCAATACACCCCCAATAAAGGAGTGGTTCTGCAGGTGGTGACCACAGACCACTTCTCAGTTCCTATGCTTCCTGGCTGATGTTTTGGTCACTTTTGAATGCTGGCGGTGCTTTCACTCTAGTGGTAGCATGAGACGGAGTCTACACCCCACACAAGTGGCTCAGGTAGTGCAGCTCATCCAGGATGGCACATCAATGCGAGCTGTGGCAAGAAGGTTTGCTGTGTCTGTCAGCGTAGTGTCCAGAGCATGGAGGCGCTACCAGGAGACAGGCCAGTACATCAGGAGACGTGGAGGAGGCCGTAGGAGGGCAACAACCCAGCAGCAGGACCGCTACCTCTGCCTTTGTGCAAGGAGGAGCACTGCCAGAGCCCTGCAAAATGACCTCCAGCATCACAATTCCAGTGGGTCAGAAGTTTACATACACTAAGTTGACTGTGCCTTTAAACAGCTTGGAAAATTCCAGAAAATTATGTCATGGCTTTAGAAGCTTCTGATAGGATAATTGACATAATTTGAGTCAATTGGAGGTGTACCATTGGATGTATTTCAAGGCCTACCCTAAACCCAGTGCCTCTTTGCTTGACATCATGGGAAAATCTAAAGAAATCAGCCAAGACTTCAGAAAAAACATTGTAGACCTCCACATGTCTGGTTCATCCTTGGGAGCAATTTCCAAATGCCTGAAGGTACCACATTCATCTGTACAAACAATAGTACGCAAGCATAAACACCATGGGACCACGCAGCCGTCATACCGCTCAGGAAGGAGACGCGTTCTGTCTCCTAGAGATGAACGTACTTTGGTGCGAAAAGTGCAAATCAATCCCAGAACAGCAGCAAAGGATTGTGAATATGCTTACGGGTACAAAAGTATCTATATCCACAGTAAAACGAGTCCTATATCGACATAACCTGAAAGGCCGCTCAGCAAGGAAGAAGCCACTGCTCCAAAACCGCCATAAAAATGCCAGACTACGGTTTGCAACTGCACATGGGGACAAAGGTTGTACTTTTTGGAGAAATGTCCTCTGGTCTGATGAAACAAAAATAGAACTGTTTGGCCATAATGACCATCGTTATGTTTGAAGGAAAAAGGGGGAGGCTTGCAAGCCGAAGAACCACATCCCAACCGTGAAGCACGGGGGTGGCAGCATCATGTTGAGGAGGTGCTTTGCTGCCGGAGGGACTGGTGCGCTTCACAAAATAGATGGATCTCAAGACATCAATCTGGAAGTTAAAGCTTGGTCGCAAATGGGTCTTCCAAATGGACAATGACCCCAAGCATACTTCCAAAGTTGTGGCAAAATGGCTTAAGGACAACAAAGTCAAGGTATTGGAGTGGCCATCACAAAGCCCTGACCTCAATCCTATAGAAAATCTATGGGCAGAACTGAAAAAGTGTGTGCGAGCAAGGAGGCCTACAAACCTGTCTCAGTTACACCAGCTCTGTCAGGAGGAATGGGACAAAATTCATCCAATTTATTGTGGGAAGATTGTGGAAGGCTACCCAAKARGTTTGACCCAAGTTAAACAATTTAAAGGCAATGCTACCAAATACTAATTGAGTGTATGCAAACTTCTGACCCACTGGGAATGTGATAAAAGAAATAAAGCTGAACTAAATCATTATCTCTACTATTATTCAGACATTTCACATTCTTAAAATAAAGTGGTGATCCTAACTGACCTAAGACAGGGGATTTTTACTAGGATTAAATGTCAGMAATTGTGAAAAACTGAGTTTAAATGTATTTGGCAAGGTGTATGTAAACTTCCGACTTCAACTGTATATATACAGTACCAGTCAAAACGTTTGGGCACACCTATTCATTCATGGGTTTTTCTTTATTTTTTTACTATTTTCTACATTGTAGAATAATAGTGAAGACATCTTAACTATGAAATAACACATATGGAATCATGTAGTAACCAAAAAAGTGTTAAACAAATCAAAAATAGCCACAGTCTGGAGGTGTGTTGGGTTATTGTCCTGTTGAAAAATAAATTATAGTCCCACTAAGCGCAAACCAGATGGGATGGKATATCGCTGCAGAATGCTGTGGTAGCCATGCTGGTTAAGTGTGCCTTGAATTCTAAATATATCACTGACAGTGTCACAAGCAAAGCACCCCCACACTATCACACCTCCTCCTCCATGCTTCACAGTGCGAAACACACATGCAGAGATCATCTGTTCACCTACTCTGCGTCTCACAAAGACACAGCGGTTGGAACCAAAAATCTCAAATTTGGACTCATCAGACCAAAGGACAGATTTCCACCGATCTCCCACCCATTGCTCTTGTTTCTTGGCCCAAGCAAGTCTCTTTTTCTCATTGGTGTCCTTTAGTAGTGATTTCTTTGCAGCAATTCGACCATGAAGGCCTGATTCACGCAGTCTCCTCTGAACAGATGTTGAGATGTGTCTGTTACTTGAACTCTGTGAAGCATTTATTGGGCTGCAATCTGAGGTGCAGTTAACTCTAATGCACTTATCCTCTGCAGCAGAGGTAACTTTGGGTCTTCCTTTCCTGTGGTGGTCCTCATGAGAGCCAGTTTCATCATAGCGCTTGATGGTTGAAGATCGTGAAATTTTCCAGATTGACTGACCTTCATGTCTTAAAGTAATGATGGASTGTCGTTTCTCTTTGCTTATTTGAGCTGTTCTTGCCATAATATGGACTTGATCTTTTACCAAATAGGGCTATCTTCTGTATACCACCCCTATCTTGTCACAACACAACGCATTAAGAAGGAAATAAATTCCACAAATTAACTTTTAACACAGCGCACCTGTTAATTGAAATGCATTCCAGGTGACTACCTCATGATGCTGGGTGAGGGAATGCCAAGAGTGTGCAAAGCTGTCATTAAGGCAAAGGTTGGCTACTTTGATGAATCTCAAATCTCAAATATATTGTTGGGCTACTACATGATTCCATATGTGTTACTTCATAGTTTTGATGTCTTCACTATTATTCTACAATGTAGAAAATAGTTTAAAAAAAGACAAACCCTTGAATGAGTAGGTGTGTCCAAACTTTTGACTGGTACTGTATATAAAGATCCCTCCATGCCCTGGCCTATATTCACGGCCTAMATTTTGTGATTTGGTCAAATTCTTAATGATATGTGAGTGTATATGAAAACTCCTAGGGCGCTCAGTCACAATAGCCACTGTGACTGTGAGTCCATGAGTGAAAAGTGACTTAGAGGTTGAAATCAAGGTTATGTAACCTCTCTTCATATCGTACAATGAATCATACCTTGGATTCTACCACTGTGATCCCCTTAATAAGCTTTGCTTGTTTAGCAACTCATTTATATTTCAAGAGCAGCTTTATTCATAATTAAACTTGAATATAAAACATAAACTCAGCTGTATTCGCTACAATTACACAGATTGCCTTTTGTGCTTGCCTTCCTACTTGGGGGCGATACAAGTATTGTGAATATAGTGAATATTTGAGAAAGCTTTTATTGTAAAATAAAGGTTCTGACAGGGTTGTTTGGCTGAAGAAGGCCTATTTTCAGGGTCGGAGTGGCTCTGTTTTTGGCATAGTGTCAAATGGACAGCATGGCACGCTGCTGTGAGTGTGCCGACGGTGCCGTGTCTCAGCCGAGTCAGGGCCTGTTACATCATTCAATCAGCAGGGGCCTTTCCTTTCTCAAACATGGGGAAATATGCAAAGGGTTAAAGTGTGCTGTCTGAAAAGTGAAAGGTAGACACTAGATAGCCGTTGTTTGTACCATCTACAAGATCTATGGGTAAGGGTTAAATAYAGTGTGTTAGAGGGTTGACTGGGACTTGTACAATCTGCAGATATGATGTGTGTGAATTGTGAAAACAGTCTTGGTGTGAGGAGTGGGGAATGTCACTTTGGCTAACCTCTCGTTGAGGGCTTGTTTCCGGGCCTTGTTGGGGGTGTCTGTGGATTCACAACACAAGGCTGTCTGGAGGGAGAATAGCGTTGAGATGTTTGCTTAACATTCTGGTTGAAATGTAAAAACGAGGCGAAGGGATATCAAAAGTGTTTTGATGAAAACATTAACATAGCCCCTGACATAACTTAGAGGGAAAAGAGAAAGAAATATGAAAGAGGGGAACATGGAAAGAGACTGGAGGAAAGACGAATAGGAAGGTCAATACGAGAAAGACATGAAGTGATGGAGACAGATGAGAGAAGGAGAAGCAGATGGATGGGCAGAGTGAGTAGGAGTGATAGAGAGACACACTAGGAAGTGGAGACTACGAAAGATAGTGAAAAAGACAAAGAGCCATGCCCTGGTTATTTCTGAGTGACCTAGCATCATGCTGACTGAAGCCAGAGCTTGGCTAATTGACTCCAGCAGTTGCAGTGGATCACAAAGCTTATTTTGCTCTGTTTCATGCCACGGCCCTTCTGCTTCAGGACCCAGGGTCCATCTGAAGAGCTGCCTGTCTGTTACGGCCGTCTGGTCAGAGCGGGAACCTGGGGACGAACAAAGGCATGTCCAGGGCAGAGGGATTATGAAACTGATGGAATTAGCGATGTAGTATGAAGATATGGTCATTTAGCACATGGTTCTCTGAACTTTCTGGGTCCGGGGACTCCTTTTTTGATAGCAAATTCATCAAGGACCGCCTTATAACCATAACACAACTCGCAGTGCGATAAAAATGGCATAAAAGGAGACGTTTTACTGTGCTGTCTGCAGTGCATGGCTGGGCGAACCAAGTCTCGGCCCCAGGGAAAGAACATTTAAATAGCCCGCCATTGGCATCGAATATTTTTCTTTTCCGTTTTCAAGCTAATTTCATGCAATTCATTTTTTTTTTTTAGATCATAGGCAGAGAGAAAACTTTGCAGTTTTAAAGATTAAATTAAAGTGCATTCATGTCCAAAACAAAGAAGTATTGAGTTGAAAAATGAATAATTGGTGGATATCCCTATGAGCCTCCCAGGCCTTGTTGCCCATGGTAAATAAGAACCTACATTGTAGATGAATAATAATGGCATTTTATTGTATTAGACCCTCTAAACGAATCCCTTGGCCAAAATATGTTTAATCGGTTATTGTAACAATATTCATAAAACATTTTTTTATTATTATTTATTTTATACTTATTTAGAGATCTGGTTACGGCAGTACCTCTTCCGCAGACCCCATTTTGGGAACCTCTGATGTAGCAGACCCTTTCATCCAATCCTTTTATCCACATTTTAGGCTATGGTTATAAATCGTAATAATAATTAAACTCTGTAGAAAGTGTGTTATTTTCTCTGAATGAGTGCATTGATTGGTGAGTTATTTACTGCGTAATGGACCAGTCCTAGATTAATCTGGCCACTTCTTTCATTGAGCATATTGTTGTTATGCGTGAAATGTGGACAACATGTGAAGAAGTCACATTGCATTTTCAGTGCTTTGGATTCAACTGATGCGGACGTACCAGCTTGCAAACATAAACAAGTTAACATCAACCATCTGACTACGGGCATGTTCTGGCATGTCCTCCACCGTCGAGTCACCCTAACTGACCCCTCTCCCCGCTCTCTGTCCCTCTCCCCTTGTTCTCTCTCCTCCCCAGATGCGAGGTGTGCCGTCCCCCCCTCCTATCGCCCCCATGCCCCTTCCTTTGCCGCTCCCTCCTACGACCACCCCGACTGGAACCCCCGTCTCTGTGTGATCTCCGGAAATCAGCTCTACATGTTGGACCAGGAGGAGGTACTTACCTACGGCTGCACACACTATAGAAATACAATTTCACCCATCACCCACCCATTGACTTGAAAGGGGATTACCGTTCTAGGAATGATATTTCTATCTATTCTATGGCTCACATTGCTGTACCATACTGTATTAGACTGGGTTGTTTGACATGGCATGAGTGTCTACAACACTGTCATGACAGTTTCTAAAGCTACAAAGTTTAATTAAAAAATGACATATCCAAAAAAGGATATCACCACAATTGACCCTTTAGGAATGTAACTTTATTTGACATGACCTGACATTACATGGTATGCTGAGTACATTACATTGCCAATAAACATTGTCACTGTTTTAATTCCCTAAGGTTTTCCTGACCACATGACCTGACTAGGAAAAGCTCTGGACCGGGGTCCTAGATATAACACAGTATCTCATGTACACGTTGGACCTGAAAGAGGCCAGTGTTCATATTATACACTCAAGGCAGGTGTCCTGGGACACTGTCGCCTAAGGCTTGCTTATGGGAGGTCCAGTCCTGCAACTATTGTTAGCTTAGAATTTTGTGGCAAACAACTTTGGCACCAGTACGCCTCTATACAAGTAGGTCACGTCTGGCTAAGATGGGCATTGGGGCCAGTAACCGAAAGGTCGCTGGTTTGAATTCCCGAGCCATCAAAAGACACATTTTGGTTGAATGCATTCAGTTGTGCAACTGACTAGGTATCCCCTTTCCCATCTAAGTGCTGATCTAGGATCAGTATACCTTTTAGATCATAACAGACATGACACGATTACATGACCAGGTGGGACCTGATTCTAGATCAGCACTCCTACTCTGAGACACTTTAGGAATACGGGACTTTTTCAACCTGACTGTTTATTGCTAATTCAAAACAAAAAGAAACTACCTTAGATTACTTACTATATCTTACTAAGTAGAGATTCAGCCTGCTAGCTAAGACCAGAAGGGGGTACTATTCCTTCACTTTTGTACCTGGATCGCCTTTGGACAGGTCTCTTTTTAAATGTAGACCTTGTAGACAGATTTACAGATTTATATCCAATAAATGAATCCTAAAACACAATTAAAACACATAGAAGTTTTACTTACACACTTAAAGTCTATTACAGTGCAGTAACAGTGTTCATAGTGCATTTGATTGAGAGTATGAGTCTATTAAAGATGATGTAATGATGTAATGGAGTATTGTAGCGGTACTTGCAGGGTAGCTAGCTGCCAATATCTTTAATTCTCATCACTCAGAAGGAGACTAAAGAACCTTATGATCCAGATAAGGGCCTTTTCAGCTATGGAGTGATGAGAAGAAGTCCCAGGTCAATTAATCAAAGGCTTATCCCTGTCTAATTGTGCCAATGAGGCAGAAGCTATGAACGGATTTGAGGCAGACCTGACGTGCCGATAGCCACCACCTCGGAGAGAGGATGAGAGGCGATTAAATATTCATGCCTGTCACTCACCTCATGCGGTGCGAGTGGGCCTCTCCATCTCTCTCTCTCTCTCTCCATCTCTGTCTCTGTTTCTTTCTTTCTTTCTCTCTCTCTCTCTCTCTCTGTCTTGCTCCACCTCTCTCTCTCTCTCATACACACACACCCCACTTGATTCATTTCTGTTCGATTCAAATGCTTTTAGTGGCATGACAAAAAGCAATCATATGTTGCCAAAGAGGAGATAAGGTGGACCAGAGGAATATCTCTCTCTCTCTCTCTCTCTCTCTCTCACATTTTATTTCTCAGGCTACCTCTCCTCCATCTGCTCCCTCCCTCCCTCTCTCCCTGGAGTGACTGACAGTAGTCTTTGGCTATCCCACAGACCTGCTCTCTCCTTTCTTTCCCAGGCAGCTCCATTGAGATGCCACTCTGTTTTGTTTTGTGAATGACATCTGTCAAAAGACCAATTTCTCTTCATTGCGGCTTCTTCAGTCTCAACTAAGGGGCTGCTTGAGGGAATAACAGTGCTCTGGAGGAATATGTGAAAATATCTGTCACTTCACCATTGTGCTCTTCTGTGCTCCCATATTTCAAATGTGCTCTATTCACCTCAGTAAACACTACAAGTGGTGAAAATTGGTGATGTTGAAAGCTTGACTTATGCATAGTCCGAATTAACGTAATAGATTAAGAGTGTTCCCTTTCATCCAAGTACAGAAGTCACTATACCTTCTGATCAACACTTTATTGTTTGTGTAGCTTCCCCTACTTGCATACTCTCCACCTCAGAAGTCAATCTTAAAAGTGAACACTACACAATCCAACTGAACTTCACTCCCTAACAAAAAAACTCCATGCTGCACTGCCATTGACAGTAGAAGAGCCCTGACCACTTCCCAGTGGGCTGCTGTTAGCCCTCTGTGCCCGTGGTGGGAGCGAGAGGATCGACAGTGATGGCTGACACTGATATGAAGTGACAGAGCCCCGCACTGTGTGCACCAGACGCCATGCGCCAGTGCCCTGTCCTCCAGTCATGTGCCCAGATATTGCTCTCCCTCCCACTGTGCCCCAGTGTTATGCAAGCAATCAGAGGGCACTATTTCCTGCTAGCACAGTGCTAGCACTAGCATGTTAGTATCCTCTCTCACTACTACTGCACATTAGCATTAGCCTGCTAGGCTAATTCAAAATAAAGGGAATTAGAACAGGATTTGTCTCAGTATCAATGCATGGCCATTGTGTTGCATTCCCTGCCCATATGTTTGCAAATGCTTTGGCAGTGTTGATACTGTAAATTAATTCATTAGGGCCCAAGCCAACAATGCAGCGCCGTGGTGGCTTTGCCTGTAGCTACTGTTGTCACATTGCATAAAGCATGACTCAGAAGTAGTTAGCATTTTTACACATGCATGACCCTTGGGAACCCATTTGGAAACAGGGGGGATGTGGCAATTATGTAATAATAAGGCACACATGGATGGAAGGAGTCATGAGGAAGAAGCTCCTTCATTTGACAAATAAGAAGGCTCAATGCACTATACATTGGCAAATCCTAAGGTTATTTAACAAGCGCTTTACTGCCTTTTGGCATCTGAATAACCATTACGTGCAACTGAAATAAGCCATTTTCAAAAGGTCACCCTTGTACATAATTAGGGGTTATACACTGAGTGTACAAAACATTAGGAACACCTTCATAATATTGCGTTTCACCCTTCTTTTGCCCTCAGAATAGCATCAATTCGTCAGGGCATAGACTTTACAAAGTGTCGAAAGCGTTCCACAGGGATGCTGGCCCATGTTGATGCCAATGCTTCCCACAGTTGTGTGAAGATGGCTGTATGTCTTTTGGGTGGTGGACCATTCTTGATACACACAAMAAACTATTGAGCCTGAAAAATCAAATCATGGAAAGAGCAGGTGTTCCTAATGTTTTGTACACTCAATGCAAACTTGCTTTTTATCAAGGCAATTTGATTAATTTGCCTGGCTATGCATGTGTATAGTGCATTTAAATTGAGTTTATCTAACATTCCAACTGAATGCAGGTATTGGGGGAAATGTCCACATAGGGGAGTAGTGGGACAGCTCTTCCACCAGTGCTTTGCAGCATGCTCAAATTTTACATACAAACAATGAAGATCAACTTTGGATTGGAATTTGGTCGGATTTAGTACTTAGGGAGGCTCTCTAAATGCCCTCTTTTCTCATTCCAAGATGCCAAAAATGGTCTTAAAATCACTCTGTTTGAACGTTTCTCTTTGATTTTATCACATGCCAGTTGCTATGTCCAATGCCTGAGGCGAGGGGAGGGAACATCTGTCAGTGATAGGATGTTATTGAGAGACTTGAGGACAGACAGTGGTGTTGGCCAGCCTAACTGTTTGTCATACTTCCAGGGACACAGAGGCTGGTGTGTGCGTGTGTGTTTGTGTGCGTGCGTGAATGCGTCTGTGTGTGTGTCGGGGGCAGGGGTAGTGGACTCAGCCGCTGTTTGATCACGACTCCGTTACAAAGTAATGGATTCACACCTGCCGCTCCATTAACCCCCCCAACCCCTCCCAGACACCCACACACACACCACCCATATCCCCCACCCAGCCTACCCATCACAGCTGGGCCAGTAGTGACATATGGTCCAGGCAGCCTGCAGCATTGCTCAACTCTCCATGCCAGGCCCCCTCTCCTCTCCCTCTCACTCAGATCTATGGCTTTCATTCTCCCTCTACTCACCCACAACCCACCATCCACCCCTCCTTGCAGTGCCTGAGCACAGTCATCTGTCTATTTCAGTCTTAGCCACTTCTGCTCCTACTCTTACCTCTGACTACAGTTTGCTGGATGCCGAAATCCAGTACAATTGACCTTCTTGTTAGCTATTAGAATGAACTTATGAATGAGCTTATCTCTGACAACACTCAAGGGAGCCRAGGTCTGCATGCCAGTATTCAATCTTCTTTTCAATTGAATGAAATGCATTGTTGACTCGCACATACAAAAACCAGAATACCCAGAGACAAAAACTCCAGAACAGAAATTGGGAAACACTGCTATACTGCATTACAATTACAGACATTTATAGACAATTAGCATGCTTTCTTGCTGCCTGCAGGTTTCAATGCTAGACCACTGCCCCTGTGTGAGTGTCAGTGCGGGCCCCACATGCCCTTTGTCTGGTCTGCCAGTGTTGTGTGCCAACCTGCCTTGTGTGCCCACTCATGAGCATGGCTACCAGGGACGGTGCCAAGGCCGTGTCAAGTCCCCAGCTGCAGCGCCACTGTCCTAACCAGCCCCCCTCCCCTCTGCCAATCAAACACTGCCACGCAAGCTATAAATAGCACTGAGGTGTTCCCTCTCGCAACCAGAAAGTGCTGTGTGTCAGAGTGGGTGTGTGTGTGTGCGTGTGTGTGTGTGTGTGTGTGTGTGTGTGTGTGTGTGGGGGTCTTTTCCATACACTTGTTGTGATGAATTGTGTCTGAATGGGGACACGGTGGGGATGAGGGGGGAGTGGGCTAACTGTGTTCAAGTGGACATCATTGTGGAAATTACCATGTTTAGCATGTCATGATAGACTAGTATTTATGTAGGGTGTTTAAGATCAGTTTTGAGTCAGAGTTTAATGTGATCTAAACGGCCTCTCGGCTGCTCTGTGAACTTTTTCCGTTCTTATTCCTAGTCAAAGTCACTACTCTCATTGAGGAAATCGTCAACTCCATGCCTTAGACTCAACTGAAGTCCGGAGAAATGACTTATTGATTAAGTAATACAACACTTAGATTATCATAGCATTTAGCACTTACAGTATACTATATATTGATCACATTTCTTTATATTACTATTGTATGTGTATCGATACATTTAATTAGATAAGTGCTCTTAAATGCAGGAAGGAGCTCTGGTGCAGCAAGGAAACAGGGTAGAGAAGAGTGGATAGATACATTTAGGGACGTCTCTGAAGTCTTGTGAATGAATATATCAGTTAATTATCCAAAAATATAGCAACTATTACGCTTATGACAGTATAAAAGGCTTGGAGACAGATGGCTCATATTATTAACATGTTAGAGAGTATATCTGTGTTAGAAGGATATTCCTAGAGTGTTATGGTCCAATAATGAAGTAAATTAGATTATATTGAGAAATAACCAAAAATAATGTGAATGTTATAAACACATGTTAAAATTTGGTCTGACGCATTTTTAACAGTGTGCTCGCAGTGTATCATAAAAAATATATAAACAGCAAAGCAAAGTCTTTCCGTGCTTATAATTGCTCAAATAAAAGGGCAGGCYATAAAGAAACAAGCTTTTATGCATGCGGGTGCTGGACTCATAAAGATTGGGTGTCTTATAATACATTTTTCATTGAGGAACTCATTCCGTAACTAGCAATATATCTGTCCTCAGGGTAAGATGCATCTCACAACATACTCATTAGTATGCACTAAGAGGAAAATACGAGCATAATCAAATACACACTTGATTTATGGTGTGTGTATCCCTGATTACGTTTTTAAAAAGAGGTAAACGTCAACAAAATGAATCCTGCCACCATTAGCGCTGGGAGATGTCTTCCGGCTTACTGGGCTATGGGGGATTGTATGGAGTGCTGTGCTCTGTGCTCTGTATCCACTAGAAATGTCTAGCGCAGTAGACTGCATGTTATGTATGTTGGGGGGGTGGGTACTGTCGCCTGCAGTGGGTGTATATATGTATTACACCTTTATGCCATCCATATTGTGCTGGAAGCCCTGCTACATGTCTATGATTTTACAGCTGGTCATACGGTTAAACGTGGTCATGTGACCAGCCGGTGACCCTCACACACATACAGTACCAGTCAAAAGTTTGGACACACCTACTCATTCCAGGGTTTTTCTTTATTTGTACTATTTTATACATTGTAGAATAATAGTGAAGACATTAAAACTATGAAATAACACATATGGAATCATGTAGTAACCAAAAAAGTGTTAAATCAAATACATTTTATATTTGAGATTCTTCAAAGTAGCCACCCTTTGCCTTGATGACAGTGTTGCACGCTCTTGGCATTCTCTCAACCAGCTTCATGAGGTAGTCACCTGGAATGCATTTCAATTAATAGTTGTGCCTTGTTAAAAGTTAATTTGTGGAATTTCTTTCCATCTTAATGCGTTTGAGCCAATCAGTTGTGACAAGGTAGGTGTGGTATACAGAAGATAGCCCTATTTGGTATGGAAAGAACAGCTCAAATAAGCAAAGAGAAACGACAGTCCATCATTACTTTAAGACATGAAGGACAGTCAATCTGGAAAATGTAAGAACTTTGAAAGTTTCTTCAAGTGCAATCACAAAAACCATCAAGCGCAATGATGATACTGGCTCTCATAAGGACCGCCACAGGAAAGGAAGACCCAGAGTTACCTCTGCTGCAGAGGATAAGTTCATTAGAGTTAACTGCACCTCAGATTGCAGCCCAAATAAATGGTTCAGAGTTCAAGTAACAGACACATCTCAACATCTACTGTTCAGAGGAGACTGCGTGAATCAAGCCTTCATGGTCTGAATTCACACACACACACACGATTTTCTTGTTTTTTACATTTACAGATAGCCAGGGGCACACTCCAACACTCAGACATAATTTACAAATGAAGCATGTGTGTTTAGTGAGTCTGTCAGATAAGATGCAGTAGGGATGACCAGGGATGTTCTCTTGATAAGTGTGTGAATGGACCCTTTTCCTGTACTGCTAAGCATTCAAATTGTAACTAGTACTTTTGGGTGTCAGGGAAAATGTATGAAGTAAAAATAACATAATTATCTTTAGGAATATAGTGAAGTAAAAGTAGTCCAAAATATAAATAGTAAAGTAAAGTGGAGATACCTCAAAAAACGACTTAAGTAGTACACACACACACACACACAAATCAGTACTATACCATGGATAGCCATATCATATTTAGCTTATGTTGACTGGACTCAATTGTTTTTGGTATCTTTTAGTTTCCACTGTAATCAACTAACCATTAGCATAGGTGATTTGATTCTGTTGAAATGTAGAAGTTYAAATGGTGCTGGAATAGTGGAGGCAGCTCCTGTTTTCTTTGTGACTTGCGGTAACTCTCAGTGGTTCTAAATCAATAGTTGTTTAGTGGTGCAAAAATGTCAGAAACATTACCTTGCTTGACCATGCTGTAGGTCATGTAACTGTTTGTTACATGCAAAATGCTTTGTGGACTTCACCGGACAGATGTTGCTCTCTGGTTTTATAATGAAACAAAGTTGTGATTGAATTTATTCTACCACTGTGTCTTCTTATTGTCTCTGCCTTTAGGCCTATATATCACAGTGTCAAGGCATATGAACTAACAGGTTATAGAGCAAACAATGTAATTATCACAACACATAGAGTAGGTTGTAATATGGCTCTTTTTTCCTGGCTTGGCTTCCCCAGTTATTTTTGCCCACGCACCACTACTGCTCAGTGATATACATTTCAAGATACTATCTATTATGGTCTTCAGAAAATATATCCTAATGCATTGTGCGTATTGACCTGACCTTGTCTCTCTGTGCATATGCAGGTACACCCTTTGTTGATGCGCGAGCGGCGCTCCGAGTTGCACAGGAACAAGCTGCTGCGGAGGACAGTCAGCGTTCCTGTTGAGGGGAGGCACCATCCAGAGATGGGTNTGATGCGCGAGCGGCGCTCCGAGTTGCACAGGAACAAGCTGCTGCGGAGGACAGTCAGCGTTCCTGTTGAGGGGAGGCACCATCCAGAGATGGGTGAGTAGGCCATGGGCCCTTCTATCTCTCTGAATTCTTTCTGATAGAAATACAGTCAATAGAATGGGCTTGGAACCTCTGACCATAAAGCACAAATTTAATGTTGTACTTCCTGCTTTTACTTCCTGCTTTACTCTTATGGGGACCCTCGCAATGGTTGCCAGTCCACCCATTATGGCGTCATTGACCTGAATGGTTGAGGCCCGTTCTACTCCTTCTAGTTCTGTGTTTCTGACTCTACCTGTCATGGGCTGCTCTTACCTTTCTCTGCCTCTCTACTCCTTCTAGTTCTGTGTTTCTGACTCTACCTGTCATGGGCTGCTCTTACCTTTCTCTGCCTCTCTACTTCTTCTATTTTGTGATTCTGTATTTCTTACTGACTCTCTGACTCGTTGTCTCTGCCTCGTTGCCTTACTCCACCTCTCTCACTCTGCCTCTCTGCRTCATGTACAACGTCTCAGCATTGATACACTCCCATCGTCCACATAGGGCAATTCTCCCCACAACAGTCTTGTAGGGATACTGCAATAGGCCACTCACTCCATTTTTGACATGAACCTGTCCAGGTCTGACACAGCACTACTCTCCTATAACGGCACAGGCTACACAGGCCTACTGACTCCAGAAGAGTGATGCTCATCACACTCTAAGCATGTCTATGGTATAGCATATGTTATCCAACAGCCTTCCATTGAGAACCATCTGCAGTGAGAGCCCATCCACCCTGAGGAAATGCCCATACTGAATGGGATGGATGCCCCCCAGGTGGCCAAGGCCCCCCAGGCAGCCCATTAATGAGCTGATTAACAGAAAGCTGTCATGCTGTCATCAGAATTCCACATTTACGGAGTCAGTGTCAAGGGAACTGCTTGTGACACAGTGACCCATTTCAGAAAGACTGTGACCTACTGCATAACTTGGAACTGAGATACATTTGTGAGATCATCATTGGGATAATCCCAGAGTGAGAGGAMACAAGCAAGTGAGTAGATTGGATGCAAGCAAGTGAGTAGATTGGATACAAGCAAGTGAGTAGATTGGATGCAAGCAAGTGAGTAGATTGGATACAAGCAAGTGAGTAGATTGGGGATACAAGCAAGTGAGTAGATTGGATCCAAGCAAGTGAGTAGATTGGATCCAAGCAAGTGAGTAGATTGGATCCAAGCAAGGTGAGTAGATTGGATACAAGCAAGTGATTAGATTGGATACAAGCAAGTGAGTAGATTGGATCCAAGCAGTGAGTAGATTGGATACAAGCAAGTGAGTAGATTGGATCCAAGCAAGTGAGTAGATTGGATACAAGCAAGTGAGTAGATTGGATACAAGTGGATTGGATGGGATAGTGAAAATCTATGTATAAAAAAAATCTTTGAAAATACATTTTGACTAGACTTCAAAAAAGAAAAATAGGACACAAAGGCATGGATTCAAAATGACAGGCTAAACCGTCCAATGATATGCAAGATGGAGATAGAGTATCGTTTGCTATGGGGGATAAGGTCAACTAGACCTTCCGATGTTGTCCTCTACTCACTTAAGTGCTTCATTCCAGGGACACATACAGTACAAGTCATAGATTACTCTTGTGTTACAAAAAAACAAGATTGAATTAGTATGCATCAAATGTGTTTATGTACTGTCTCTATACTTCAAACAAATGTTCATTTATCATCGTTTTGATAAATGAAGACACTTGACAACAATCCCAGCTGGGTCCTGATGTAATGACCATCTCTGATGAAGACATTTGGCTCTGCATCTATGATTAGGGACACATAGGATATTTCAATACGCTCTTTGGATTGGATACGGAAAGTTACTCAGACGCAATTAGTCTACTTCCCCATCCACTTCCTTGTATTGCACCTTGAAAGCACGGAAATTGTTAAAGTTGGAGCAATCAACATGCAATTAAGGCATTCATCTTGGTAGATAATTGCAGTGTGCTGTAAATGTTTTATGCAAATATCTATTGTAATTAGAACTTCAACCTAAACCCTATCCACAGAACTTCTGCCTGCAGCCACACAGACCAAACCAAAATGTTTGCTCTGTGCGGAGCTGTCCAAGGTTACTGAAACAGCTCTCATCTTTGGTGGATTTTAGCCCATGTTGGGCCCTCTGTCCATGGTGTTGAAACACCCTATGTACCCTGGACACATTTAGGTACATATAAGGTACAGTAGTTACAATAAGGAGACAAAGGCCTCCCGGGGGGCGCAGCAATCTAAGGCACTGTATCGCAGTGCTGAGGAGCCACTACAGCCTGGGGTTCAAGCAGCACAGCTTGGCGGGTGATGTTTKGAAGGATGCATGTCTTGACCTTCGCCTGTCCTGAGCCCGTTGAGTTGCAGTGATGAGACAAGATCGTAACTACCAATTGGGGAGAAAAAATGGGTAAAAAAATAATTTTATGAAGAAAAAAAAATGAATAGGGAGACAGATTGTGTGGGGCAGTAGTACAAATAGTGGAGTACCAATAGTGGAGTATAGGGAATCTGGCTTGAATAGCAGTTGCTGCATTATGGTGGAGGTACTGTATCTATACTATGTTGAATTGTTGCAATTGCAGTAGCATGCTTAATGAAAACTATTAACACTATAGAGTAAAAAGTGGTAGTATGTTGTGTACTGCTGCAAAATGTTATATGCCACGTTTCTGAGTCATTCAGCCATAAAGGGAAGTTATTGAAACTGTGTAGCTGGGGTTGTCTCTGTACTGTAGCGTGTTTGTGTATTTACTGGCAGGGTAAGTTACATTTGTGTTTACTTGTCATTTCGAGCAGCTCAAAGAACAGGTCTGACCTACCACAAAACCCCTGTTTACCATATCAGATGTTAACCAAGTGAAACTCAGGCTGTTTCAAGCAGGCCACCATAGTCCCTGTGCCCAAGGAAGCGACGGTAACCTGCCTAAATGATTACCGCCCCGTAGCACTCACGTCGGTAGCCATGAAGTGCTTTGAAACGCTGGTCATGACTCACATCAACAGCATCCTCCCGGATACCCTAGACCCGATCCAATTCGCATACCGTCCCAACAGATCCACTCCGCACTGCCCTTTCCCACCTGGACAAAAATAACACCTATGTGAGAATGCTGTTCATTGACTATCCCTCAATGTGAGCAAGACAAAGGAGCTGATCGTGGACTGCAGGAAAAGGCACGCTGAACAGGCCCCCATTAACATCTACGGGGCTGTAGTGGAGTGGGTCGAGAGTTTTAAGTTCCTTGGTGTCCACATCACCAACGAACTYTCATGGTCCAAACACACCAAGACAGTCGTGAAGAGCGCATGACAAAACCTTTTCCCCCTCAGGAGACTGAAAATATTTGGCATGGGTCCGTCGAGAGCATCCTGACTGGTTGCATCACCGCCTGGTATGGCAACTGCCCGGTATCTGACCGTAAGGCGATACAGAGGGTAGTGCGAACAGCCCAGTACATCACTGGGGCCAAGCTTCCTGCCATCCGGGACCTATATAATAGGCGGTGTCAGAGGAAAGCCCATAAAATTGTCCGAGACTCCAGTCACCCAAGTCATACACTGTTTTCTCTTCTACTGCATGGCAAGCAGTACCGAGGTGCCAAGTCTAGGACCAAAAGGCTCCTTAACAGCTTCTACCCCCAAGCCCTAAGACCGCTGAACAATTAATCAAATGGCCACCGGACTATTTACATTGACATATTATCTATGCATAGTCACTTCACCCCTACCTACATGTACAAATTACCTCAACTAACCTGTACCCCCACACACTGACTTGGTACCGGTACCCCCTGTATACAGCCTCATTATTGTTATTTTATTGTGTTACTTTTTTTCATTTTTACTTTAGTTTATTTTGTAAATGTTTTCTTATCTCTTCTTGAACTGCACTGTTGGTTAAGGGCTTGTAAGTAAGCATTTCACTTGTTGTATTCGGCGCATGTGACAAATAAAGTTTGATATGATTTGATAGAGCAAGGTCAGTGAAGGGACTTGATTATGTATTATAATGAGAGAAACAATCCTTTTAAATCTTTATTGGCACTGAAGTGCACGCTCCTGATCCTATTGGGTTTCTTGCAATAACGTTCAATAACATTCAAAGAGGTGCATTCTGGACTAATAGAAGGAAAATATTTTTTTCTCTCTCTTATTAACCTCATCAAAATTGGATGTGATTAAATGTGTTACATTTTGAAATTGACTTACACCACGGCTGCTCAGTCATTGAGAGGAATCCATGTTATCTGAATGAATTAACCTCAGGCTAAGTCACAACCATAATGTAGCTAGCTAACTGCTTATCTGATTGATAGCCTTTGGCTGAATGGAAATTCAATGTAAAAACATAACGTGTTGTTCGTATTTTCCTCCATTATAAACTTGTGTTCTCCGTCTWCTGGGACAACATTGMCATTTTGATATTTTATTTATAGGAGTTGTTCCACATCCCATCTTAAAGGTACAACACTAGCGTGTATAACTGAACTAATTTCTCCTCCAATAACTTTAAGGAAATTAATCATAAATAACAGTATAAATTATGGATTTWCCCCAGCCTTTTAACTCATTAAAACAACATGCAATGTCTTTGAGGTTCCACCAGGGCCAAAACAACGGTCAGGGTAAGAGTGGAACCCAGAAGTGGTTCATGTTTGCAGCATACTCCAGCAACCACCGCTAACCTATACACCTCAGTACAGTTACCTTCCATTTTTTAAATGTTACCTTTATTTAACTAGACAAGTCAGTTGAGAACAAATTTGTATTTACAATGACGGTTAACTGCCTTGTTCAGGGGCAGAACAACAGATTTTTACCTCGTCAGCTCGGGGATTTGATCTAGCAACCTTTCGGTTACTGGCTCAACGCTCTAACCACTAGGCTACCTGCCGCCCCAAATGCATGTGCGTAGTTTGTATTCTCTAGCATTATATATTAGATTAGTGAGTCTGTTACTCAGATTTATCTTTGTTTTGAGCAATTCAGCCTCCGTTGACCCCAAATACCTACAGCAACATTACGCAATACGATCCCATTAGCCAACCCCAATCATGCTATTCTCTGTTTGCTTCCACATGGGAATACCAAAGGACACTTCAATATGTTTTAATTGCAGCATGAAGCATACATAGTACTGTAGCAGTATCAACAACAGTATTGTTCGTTTTAGTGAGACCATTAGTACTATATAAAGTTAACAGTGCAGGATGACAGGGAGCCTGTGAGTCTGTCACTGAGGGAAATGCAAATCCACCCCCAAAGCTGCCACTTGTCTTTGGAGAGATTTGCTGAGTCATCTTGCTGTCTTAATGTTGGAACTCCGAATGAATACAAATGGAGCGCTACTGTAGCTTTGTTTAACGGTTCATGGACATGAGCAGGGGAACATTCACTGGGGAAAGGGGCAGAGAGAGAGAGAGAGAGAGAGAGATAGAGATATGATTAATGGAATTGTGTGCTCACTAAGCTAGAATCAATACGGTTTTCTGGCAACATTTTACATCGCTGTTCCCACACTTCTTCGAAATGACGTATAGCTACTTCATGTGGAACAACTAATCAAATTATATTTCACTTAAAGGGAAGATTGTAGAATTATTCTTCCAACTAAAGGTCCCAATACGACATGCTGTATCACTTTACATTTGTATTTTGGGAGAAATTTATATTTGAACCGAATTTGACCGAAGTCAGGTCGGAAAAGCGGTCGGAAATGTGACATGAAGAAGAGCACTACAGGAGTAGGAGTGAAACCGCAGTCCACATAAAACAGTGAAGACCCATATCATACAGAGTCCTATTATTGTTTAAAATATATATTTTGGCACTCTGAATAAAGCCAATTTATCATCTGACCATATCATGTGATTTTTTACTCTGTATCAGCTCATTAAAAAAAGAAACACTAATACAGCTCGCATTCTTTTAGCATAGCCCCTTTTCCACCCCTGGCTTGCCCCTACTAGCTAACCACTAGCAGCCTTGAAACACATCACTTATTAGCAGTTCAGCACATCAGCATTTCTCGTACTGTTACACAAAACCAAGATAAACCTTTACCATCATAGTAGACATTGAACATCTATAAACGAACTGGCTAAAACTCTGTTGTTGGCCGATTGTAGCTACAGCTAATTCCATGCTAACCTGAGTGCTACTACTAGCAGCAGTAAACCCAGGTATAATGGCTAAAACAAACATTGACTACCATGATATCCTGCAAAAAAGATGAGGCAGTTCAGTGTGTACTGCCGCCACCAACAGGCAGTTCCCTTCTTGACGTCAAAGCCATAATGTTTTGTTGGTATAGGAGTTTCTAATACATGTAATTCAAATTGCAAAATATGTGTATAGTTTTTTTTAATCAACTTTTGCATAAAGAACTTTTGCATAAGATGGAATATCATCAATCTACATTGTTAGGTTTGTGGAAATATATTGTGCAACCTTCCCTTTAATATGCGTAACAACCAGCAGTGTAGAGAGTGCTACTACACAGTAAATATGTATTCCTTGGGGCTGTATATTATTGAAAAATTTGGCAAATGTGATTTAAAGATAACGTTTTTATAATCAACATCTTAGCTACAATACATTTTTCAAGACGGGTCTTTTAGAATCCTCTTTGTAATTGAAATGTTGACAAAAATAGTACCCCTTTAATAACTGATTACTGATCAGTTTATCAATTACTAGGTACCAGAAATGACATGTTAAGAAATGGAGTGAAGCCCCATTGTAAATACCATGCATCAACTGGAAAATAGCTTTTTATGCAGAGCAGCTATGTAAATGTCGACGTTATGTAACATCAAGTGCTCACATATCCTGTGATATATCCTGAGGATGAAATCGAGCAATAACAATAACAGCAGTAGCAGCACAGCTCCTGGTTTGACTGGCAGTTGTCCATGGGTCTCTTGTGTAGGCTGGTTTTCCTTCCTCAGCCCTGAGTGTGTTAGTCAGCTTTCATACATTGGTTGGCTGTAGTCTTAAAAGACCTCATCTCTCTGCAGTGAGACTAGGGTCAGGGATTTACTGCCACTTTCTTCAACTTCAATTAAAATCAGTCTCAAATAGCCACCTGTCCCTTTAAATAGATGGACATCGGCACGCAAACAAACGCCTGTTTCAAATAAACACCGGGTCTAAATTAATTGTTTACGAGGTTACCATGGACACAGCTCTAATTTTCCCACAGTCATCTGCATTACATTTTAAAATGTTTTATTCTATCATCGTTGCTAGCCATGGCGACACCTAAAAGAAAACACATCAAATTCAAGCTAACAGTGATCAAATTCGCAGAGCAAAATTCAGGCGAGGCAACAGCCAGACATTTTGGAATTAATCCAAAAAGAGTGAGAAACTGGCTGTCAAAAAGTTGAACTTCAACGTTTGTCTGAGGTGGATCAGAAGAGGGCGAGACTGCAAGATGGGGGGAGGAAAAATGTCCTTGAGTGGCCCAGCCAGAGCCCGGACTTGAACCCGATCCAATATCTTTAGAGAGACCTGAAAATAGCTGAAAGAGCTTGAGAGGATCTGCAGAGAAGAATGGGAGAAACTCCCCAAATACAGGTGTGCCAAGCTTGTAGTGTCATACCCAAGAAGACTCGAGATTGTAATCACTGCCAAAGGTGCTGCAACAAAGTACTGAGTAAAGTGTCTGAATACTTATGTGAATGTGATATGTTAAAAAATAATAATAATACATTTGCTAAAATGTCTAAAAACCTGTTTTTGCTTTGTCATTATTGGGTATTGTGTAGATTGATGAGGGGAAAAATATTATTTAATACATTTTAGAATAAGGCTGTAACCTAACAAAATGTGGAAAAGGTCAAGGGGTCTGAATACTTTCCAAAGGCACTGTATAGACCAGGCCTGGGCAATTCCAGTCCTCGGGGGCCTGATTGGTGACACATCTTCCCCCATTCCTAGCAAACACAGCTGATTTTAACTAATTGCATTCTAAACTGAAGATCATGATTAGTTGATTATTGGAATCAGGTGTGTTAGCTGGGGCTGGGGAAAAAGTGTGACACCAATCAGGCCCCCATGGACTGGAGTTGCCCAGGCCTGGTATAGACCACGGTCAAGATCAAATTGCATGGGTCAAATTGCGGGTCAAATTGACCCAGAACGTCATGGATGTCACTATTCCGGTAGCGGGTCTAATTTAATTGTAAAACATGTAATTATGTGGCCTACCGAGTGGCGAAGCGGTCTAAGGCACTGCATCACAGTGCTAGAAGTGGTAATACAGACCCAGGTTGTGCTCCTTGTGGCAGGCCAGGTGCCTGTGGGCTGACCCCTGGTCACCAGTGTTTCCTCTGACACATTGGTGTGGCTGGCTTCTGGGTTAAGGAGCGCGGTTAGGTGAGTCATGTTTCGGGGGACGCATGACTCCACCTTTGCCTCTCCTGAGCCTGAACAAAAAAGTATAATTGTGTTTTACAAGTTTGAGACCCATACTTAGGAAAGTAGATGAACGGTCATTGGTGGAAGAATTACATTAATTCGTATTTTTGTGATTTTCAAACTCTAAGGGAAGTGTTAAATTGACAATAGTCTGGTGGGTGAGATTATTATCAATTGTTAAATTGTATATGAAGAATCTGATAAACAGTGCAGCTTGGAATTGACATAGAGGCAGGGAAACAAAACGTCCCAAAAAGTGACTTTTGCAAATTCTCCTACAGAGTCACAAGCAGGTAAGACGTGTTGACAGGGATGGACTGATGGACTAGGAATGAAAAATGGCACTGGACTTTTTGACTTAGACTGGCACACCAAAACCCACCCAGCTATACACCACCACCCACACCACCCACACAACCCACGCCACACTTTATGTAAACAAGATTACTGAACAATATTTATAACAATAACTTTAGTAAAATATATGTAAAATAGGAGGAGACTGGCTCTGGCACTGGCAGCAAGGTGGCAAGAATCTCTGGAACCATCTGACCAGTAAAATAAATAACACAGGAAGAAATGTGTTGGTGAAAAGACTGCTGAGTAGGCAAGTCATAGAATAAAAAATAAAATAAACATATTTCCTACCTCCTTAAATTTGCAATTTCTGCAGCAGCTCACTTCTCCTAGCAATGCAATCTATAAACAGTTCACTGTCCAGGGCCATTAAAACATCTTGCTCAGTAGCCATGAGCATAAAAGCCTCCAGGTGGTGTTGCGATAGAGTGCTCCTGAGCCTACTCTTGATGAACTTCAGAGTAGAGAAGCTCCGCTCGCAAGCTACCTGGGTTACTGACAGGGTAAGTAGGATCTTGTAAGCAAGGCCCAGGATGTGGTATGCGTCGTCAATAGGTTGTACTGACTAAGAATACGGTAGCAACACACTGGACAGTCCTTGCAAGATGAACAGCTCTTGTTCACCATCTCCATCTTGTCCTCATTTCCTTCAGGTCCATGATCCTCCATAGTCCTGGTTGTGTATTCTTCAAATCCCGATTGTTTTAACCTAGTCCACTGTTCTGCCAGACTCATGAGCTCACTCTGTAAATTGAAACACCGTTGCTCTGCTGTCAAATCTGATCAAACATTTGCTTAGTTCTTGAAGGGCTGTCTGTGGAAGGCCACTGGCACTGGATGTTAGCTGACTAAAGTTTTTAGGGTCCAGAAGAGCCAGGTCGGCATACACAGTGCCATTACTCAGAAATCGCCGATGGATGCTATCTATAACTATATCCAAAATGTGATTATGGACACCAATCCTGTATGCACTCTCTGCCCCAGTAAAAGTCTCATCTTGTGCCATCTCTCCAGGCATGGTTTTCTTCTTTCAAGCCCTTTTCATTGGCAGAGTGGTTTCTAACTCCAGCTCTGTTTCCTCATCCCGTTCCTGCAACTTCCTGTTGGCCCACTGAACAAATGTGTCTGAAGCTGCCTTGACATTTTCAAAATCTCTTGCCATCCCTTTCAGCTGCTCCTCTGCAGACACAACCATACGGTGCGCAGACAGAATGTCCATTCTATTTGTTTGAAGATATTTTGAGACTGGTGAGGTGACCTGAAATATTCTGAGGAGTAGCTGAGCTGTAAGTATTGTTTCATACTTCAGCAACCCCTCAATATATCCTTGTGCCTTGACCCGTGCAGTAGTGGTGATGTTTTTCTGATCTTGTATGGTTAAAGTGTGAGAAGAACATCAACATACAGACCCTCATCTGGATTTCCAAAACCTCCAAAGACCTTCTTTAAGGCACTGTCTTTAGCCCACCAGCGTGTCTCTCCAATTGGAGCAAGACGTCTGTGTCTTGGGTCCTTGCTCTCCTTCTCCCAAATGTTCACCCTCTGGTAGGATTCACGGAAGAACACAGCTATGTTGTTGAAGAGAGAAAAAAGTGACCCACTTGCCAAGACACTCTCTGTTGTGTCTGCCAAAACAAGGTTCAAAATGTGTGCAAAGCACCACACATGCACTTGATTGATGGACTTTGCAGAGAGCAGGGCAGAGAAGCCTTTATACTGGCCTTGCATACTGGAGGCTCCATCAGTGGAATTGCCATTGCCCTTGCTGATGTCAAGCTTCATGTTTTCCAGTACTTCACTCAGTACCTGGACAAAGTATTGTCCATTGTCCAGTGGATGCCTCGCATTTCACCACAGCCACAAGCCTCTCTTGGATGACGTTCGTCACATATCTGACTCTGACAGAGCATTGGTCTTGTGTTGTAATGTCCTGCGTAGTGTCAATCTGGACTGAAAATATACCAGCTTCCTGGATTTCACTTGCTATGGTGGCCTGTATTGTGTGTTGGATGGTGGTAATGACGTTATCGATGGTAGTCTTTGATAATAGAGTGATTAGAGAGCCTCTGCCCCCTCTTGACCCAGACTCATGCAGTTTTTTGCTTTTCTCTATGCAGGCAGTGAGATGCTCTTTCATACACAGGTCATACTTTCCCAGCAGATCATCTCTCAAAAGTTGCCATGGTCAATGCTGCTGTCATCWAGRGTATAAGCTGCTTCAGACTGCAGGCCTCTGTAGCTCAGACCTCTCTTGCCTATGACTTTAACAACATCTATAATGCGCTCTAGCACTTGCCTTCTTCTGCGCACCTGCTCTCCATGAGCAGACATCTGACTGCCGATGAACAAGCTCTCAATGTTACCTTTGGAGGACCTTAGAAAGTAGGCCTCAGCATAACCTCTATGCATAACGCTCTTTTCATGCTCTCCCACTCTCTGATGGATATGCTTCCAGTCTGACATTCCATTCATGAAAGGGCTGTTCTCTGTGGGCTTTGCAAATGCCATACAAATTAAGCAGAATAAAGCATGGTTCTCTTCACTGTATGACAGCCACTTCCAGTTGGTCCCATCTTTACAAAAGAAAACCTTCTGCACCACAGACTTTTCACACTTTTGTTGGGGGTGGAAACTAAAAAACATATCTAGGTCCCCTGACTTCAGCCTCTTAAAATAATCAAAAATGTGTGTGGCAGTCAGTGGCATCCTGGCTCTGGCTCAATCTACATCTGTCCACTGCAGATGCACTATCCTCAACCTGGATGAGTAATTAGTATATATTAGTATATTAGTATAATATTTGAATGTTAAATAAAAAGTATAATGTTAATATAATAGTATAATGTTAGTATAATATTAATATATGAATTATATAAAGTTAGTAGATTCATATAATTTAATGTAATAGTATACTATATACCACTAGTATAATATTCATTCCAATTGGACAATACAGCAGTTTAAGAAATACACAACCAATATTTCAAATTTTTGTAGGTTTTGTTCCATCATTAAATTCTTGTGCAATAAAAATGGTCTACATTGGTGGTGTCACGTTCCTGACCTGTTTTCTGTTGTTTTGTATGTGTTTAGTTGGTCAGGACGTGAGCTGGGTGGGAATTCTATGTTGTGTGTCTAGTTTGTCTGTTTCTATGTCCAGCCTAATATGGTTCTCAATCAGAGGCAGATGGTAATCGTTGTCCCTGATTGAGAATCATATATAGGAGGCTTGTTTTGTGTTGGGATTTTGTGGGTGTTTGTTTCCTGTCTCTGTGTTTGTGTTCTGCACCAGATAGGTCTGTATCGGTTTTGCACGTTTGTTATTTTGTAAGTTGTTTGTAGTGTTCACTTGATCTTTTATTAAACATGTTGAACACTAGCCGCGCTGCACTTTGGTCCTCTCCTTCACCTATGGAAGAAAACCGTTACAG
>NC_036874.1:8884248-8932853 GCF_002910315.2 Salvelinus sp. IW2-2015 | reverse complement strand
AGACGCGCTGGGCAGGCGGGCAGCTCAGACGGCGCTGGGCAGACGGATGGCTCAGACGCGCTGGGCAGACAGGCAGTGCAGGCGGCGTTGAGCAACGGCCGACTCTGACCTGCTGAGGCGCACAGTAGGCCTGGTGCGTGGTGCCGGAACTGGAGGTACCGGCTGAGGGCACGCCCCTCAGGGCGAGTGCGGGGAGGAGGAACAGGGCTCTGGAGATGCACTGGAAGCCTGGTGCGTGGTGTAGGCACTGGTGGTACTGGGCTGGGGCGGGAAGGTGGCGCCGGATATACGCGGACCGTGAAGGAGGACACGCGCTCTGAGTACCGGAGCCTCTCCAACCCTACCAGGTTGAATGGTCCCCGTAGCCCTGCCAGTGCGGCGAGGTGGAATAACCCGCACTGGGCTATGCAGGCGAACCGGGGACACCACCTGTAAGGCTGGTGCCATGTACGCCGGCCCGAGGAGACGTACTGGAGGCCAGATACGTTGGGCTGGCTTCATGACATCCGGCTCGATGCCCAACCTAGCCCTCCCAGTGCGGCAAGGTGGAATAACCCGCACTGGGCTAAGCACGCGTACTGGGGACACCGTGCGCTTTACCGCATAACACGGTGTTTGACCAGTACGACGCCTCTCACTCCACGGTAAGCCCGGGGTTGGCTCAGGTATCAACCCGGCTTCGCCACACTCCCCTTTAGCCCCCCCAAGAAATTTTTGGGTGAGCCTCTCGGGCTTCCAGCCTCTCTTACGTGCTGCGTCCTCAATCCACCGCTCCTGGGCTATGGCTGCCTCCATCTCTTCCCGAGAGCGGCGATCTTCTCCAACCTTAGCCCAGGGTCTTTCTCCGTTAAATATTTGCTCCCATGACCATTCCTCCTGGTACCGCTGCTGCTGTCGCTGCTGCCCGTTGCCACGCTGCTTGATCCTTGTTTGGTGGGTGTTGTGGCAGTCAGTGGCATCCTGGCTCTGGCTCAATCTACATCTGTCCACTGCAGATGCACTATCCTCAACCTGGATGAGTAATTAGTATATATTAGTATATTAGTATAATATTTGAATGTTAAATAAAAAGTATAATGTTAATATAATAGTATAATGTTAGTATAATATTAATATATGAATTATATAAAGTTAGTAGATTCATATAATTTAATGTAATAGTATACTATATACCACTAGTATAATATTCATTCCAATTGGACAATACAGCAGTTTAAGAAATACACAACCAATATTTCAAATTTTTGTAGGTTTTGTTCCATCATTAAATTCTTGTGCAATAAAAATGGTCTACATTGGTGGTGTCACGTTCCTGACCTGTTTTCTGTTGTTTTGTATGTGTTTAGTTGGTCAGGACGTGAGCTGGGTGGGAATTCTATGTTGTGTGTCTAGTTTGTCTGTTTCTATGTCCAGCCTAATATGGTTCTCAATCAGAGGCAGATGGTAATCGTTGTCCCTGATTGAGAATCATATATAGGAGGCTTGTTTTGTGTTGGGATTTTGTGGGTGTTTGTTTCCTGTCTCTGTGTTTGTGTTCTGCACCAGATAGGTCTGTATCGGTTTTGCACGTTTGTTATTTTGTAAGTTGTTTGTAGTGTTCACTTGATCTTTTATTAAACATGTTGAACACTAGCCGCGCTGCACTTTGGTCCTCTCCTTCACCTATGGAAGAAAACCGTTACAGGAGGTTAGTCTCTAATTTGTTAATGCTAAGTACTAATGTCAATAATCATAACCATTCATGCATAACAATGAGTTCAACATTTTGAAAGTTTGCTGTAGCGTGTCAACCTTTTTTTACTGTCCCGCCCCATCCAGGCTGTGATTGGTCGGTTCACGAAAAGTGACATTGACGAGCGCTTGTTTCAACAAAAGGCACCTGATATAGCTAAATAGCCAGCTAGCCAAACCCAAACATTGCTTATCTTATCCCTATTGTCTTCTGCCTTACCGCTTCAGCTGCAAAAACTTGACTAACAGTTGAATGGGTATCGCTGGGCTCAATGGGCTGCTCTCTCTGCTCTCTCTCCTCTCTGCTACCAGTGTCTTCAGGCTCACTAGGCTGACATGATTGACTGGTAATGGCGCCAAATTAATAATTTGTTATTTTAAAACATTTGGCTGCATCAGCCTCAAGGGACTTCAACCTCTTCTCTCTCCGCTTTTCAGGACCACCTTTACGTTTTTCTCTTTTTGTTTGTCCATCTTGCTCCACTGCACTATTTATCCAAATGTCACCACTTAACAGAGACGGGAAAGGGGCGGGGCTCAGGTAATGTTAGAATGGACTGGACCAAAAGTAATTGGCTGGGAGAGAGAGGCTGACAGATGTAATACCCAACCGCAGTGTCAGTGGGCCGGCAGCCCACTCGCCTGGGCTAGTCAGACACACAGCACTTGGTTATTTTTATTTAAGCGGGGGCTGGGGTTATTTATATATTGCGTTGCATCGGCCCTAATTGTCAAGCGGAAAATTCCCGGTGCTCCAGATGGCCAGTCCGTCATTGCGTGTTGATGTCTATATAGTATCAGAAAGTTTCCAAATGACCTATTCTTGCCAAACAACTCTTAAAAATGACCCGTTGAGCTGTTTTTCAAAATACAACTTTTTGGCAGAATTACTGTGATTACTGTCAACACTCAAAGCACTTATATTTCAACTGAAAATATGCCATTCAGTTTTTTAATGCATTTTCTTACATTTATAATGTTCCTCCAGAGGACCATGACACAACGTCCCAAGAACGTCTTAGAAATGTCTTTGGGGACACCAGGAACTACACAAATCCTCCAGGGGACCTGACACAATGTACTAAGATCGTTCAGGGGAACCTTCAGGGGTCAAACCTGGAGCTATAAAAAGGTCCCCCGGAGAGCGTTTCCTTGGGGCCATTGCACACTAGTAAAATGAAAGTCGTGAGCACGTCTGAGAAAGGTCCTGACATGGTCCTCAGTGACGTCCTGGGAACTAGACAAAAGTACCCCAAAGAACGTTCCCTTGGGACCATCACGCAACATTCTAAGAAGGTCAATGGGATAACATTGCGCTGAGACCCTTTAGGGACCTAATATTAATGTCGCCGAATGTCCTCAGGTCATCTCCTGTTTGCTGGGATATAAACTAGAACAGTGGTCACCAACCTTTCCTTTGTTGAGATCACTTTCTGAGTCAAAGTGCAAGCCGAGTGCAATTCTCTGCTGGGCACGGGAGATCAAGTGCGCCTATAATGTAGCCTTTTGTGTGATGTCAATTAAATTATCTATAGCCTATAGGGCCTATCAGTGAATGGCAAAATAAGTACAGGGCAAAGTTATATTTTCAATGAAATGAACACACCWAAAAATGATTATTTCACGCATTTGGCTATTTTCATATATAGTAAGAGAGGTCTGATTTTCTCCATGTAGGCCCTTATATTTCAAAACTCGAGTCTCAATCTAAGTCCGTGGTGACCCGTCATTCAGGGCAGATGAGGGCAGAGCCTGTTTTGAGCCCCACCTGTTTAGTTAAAAAAATATATGTTTTGCATGTTATCTTGGCATTAATACGTGTCACATATCAGTTTGCATACAATGTAAACAAAATCGAGTAGATAAAGCCGCATATAAACATGGTCTCTTTTTTGCATTCTTGAGTAAGGCAGCTCCAAAATGCAGGTGTTTCAGCCTGCTCAGTGCTTTCTGTGGAGGGACAGCCAGTGGAAAATACAGAGTTTAGGGGTTGGTAATCTTCTCTAGTTGCACCGTGATTGGCTCAGTGTTCTGTCACTCATGGGGACACGATGTCATCTCAAAATCTACAGGGAGAGCTAYAAAATGTAAGCCCCCTTGGGTGCTGTCATAGATTTACATTAGAAGTGCCCATCCAAGAAGGCTCAAGGTCATTGGCCACAGATAAAATGACATCAAATCACATTATATCTACTGTAGCTTTGATTGGACTGATCATGCCAACATCATACTTTCAAAATCTTAGCTAGCAAGCTAGAGAAAACAGTCATCATCATGCATCACGTCAACAATCTGCTGGCAAATCCTTTTCAATCCTTGTCTCATATGAAGATAAATTATATTTATAAAACGTATCGGTGCTCATCGGCCATTGGACATAAACATGACACAACAAGTTGGAAATCACAAATTCAACAATGAGTGGTTTGGAAGGAATCAGTGGCTGACTGCAAGCGTTGCAAAGCAATCACTATTTTGCTTACCCTGCCTGCTATTCGGTGGAGAGGGTGTGTGGTCCAAGTCTGGGTTTACGGGTCTCTTTTCCAAGCTTAAAAGAATAAACATTCACATGCAACACCATGGGCCCAAAAAGGTTGAATACTTTGGCCATGCTGTCAATCCAGCATGACTTCTGCCGCGTTCAAAACAACTTGAAATTGAACGTTTTGAACGGTTATCCAATACGGAATTTCAAGTCGGGAACTCGGGCCTCTTTCTAGATCGCCAACCTGAAGGTCACTGATGTCATGCCTGTTTTAGAGAAATGTCATCATCGAATATTGTAAGAGCTTTCATTGTCTGCTTATACAGTATGCCCCCTTTATTTATCCTACGGTTCTGACATGGTGTACAGGGAGAATACTGTAAGAATGGCCCATGTTCTGAATTCTGTTGCTGTACATTTCAAAAGTTCTGATATATAGTTATATTGACAACGTTGGTCTTAGCTGTCTCGTTAATGTCTTAATCAAAATTATGGATGGCCTCTTATCCGTTCATCATTCCCTTATGCTCTGGTTTGTACATCTCAATTGTCAGTAGAAACCACATTTGTTTAAGCAAGTCAGCCAGTAAATGAGGTTGAATGAATTGTTTCGCTGCTCGACAAGGCTCTGCTGATAGCCAGGTGTAGTGGTGGTAAATCACCCCATAGTGGTGAAAAGAAAGCTCTGCTGTTGGGACATTTTTATGTAGGCCCTAACAGTTTGTGGGCACCGTTTGTCACTGTTATAGTGCAATTAATGTATTGTTTAGTGTTGTGTTATGTAGTGGCTTAGCTGGCATGCATTAAAAAAATAAAAATGTGTTTGCCCCAACAAGATTTACATGCTAAAATCGCCACTGAGCTAGGTTATTTGATAGCACTGGTAATAGGTCAGCTGGTGTAGCCTACTACTTGCCAGGCACATTCGAGCATAAATTGAAATAACTATTTCACTGGACTGATGGTCAGTCTCAGCGGAGGGGGAGAGTGCGAGTGGAAGGGGAGAAGTGTATTTCATGATTTCTGAAAGTGTTGAATAAAAACAGCGTTGCCGTGCTGAATAATAAATAAATAAACACTCATAACAAACCCTTTGCTGTATTCTTTGATAATCTCTCTCTAGGCATGCTTTTGAAATATTATAGTAGCCTACTCTACAGTCAGTATCAATTTAAATTGTGGGCTCGTCGAAGCTGCTGTAGACATGGTGATCTAAGCCAGGGGTTCTCAAAAATAATATACCATGTAATATTATGAAWCTACAATGTATGTTCTTAACCCTGGGCAACATGGGCCTGGTAGGTTTACAGGGATATTGGTATCCACAATAAGCCTATTCTCCACTAATTGTATTCTCCCCCACAATAAAAACAACAACAACATAAATACACTGTATGTAACGGCTTTCCTCCTCCTCTTCATCAGAAGAGGAGGAGCAGGGATCGAACCAAAATGCAGCTGAGTTTGAACACATAATTTATTAAAGAAAACACGAACTTGACTAAACTAACAAAAACAACAAACGGTGTAGACAGACCTAGACGACGAACTTACATAAAACAAGAAGAACGCACGAATAGGAAACATAGGCTACACAAATGAACGAGGAACAAACAAACCGAAAACAGTCCCMCGTGGTGWACAGACACAGACACGGAAGACAATCACCCACAACGAACACTGTGAAAACACCTACCTAAATATGACTCTTAATTAGAGGAACGCCAAACACCTGCCTCTAATTAAGAGCCATACCAGGCAACCCATAAACCAACATAGAAACAGAAAACATAGAATGCCCACCCAAACTCACGTCCTGACCAACTAACACATAACAAACTAACAGAAATAGGTCAGGAACGTGACACTGTAATTTAAGCTTTAAAACTGCACCATTTTCTCTCTGCCTCATGAAAAAATTTATAGAATTGTAGGATATTAGCTTTAAAGCTGCAATAACAACAAATATCTCTGCAACATGACAAAATGTGTAGAATTGCAGGAAATTAGCTTGAAAACTGGAAGATGTTCTCTCCGATGACAAGAGGCGGGCCTTTAAAACGTTGCTTCCCCGGGCCCGAGACTTGGTTCGTCCAGCCATGCACTGCCGAAGTCATAGTAAAGCTTATGGTATGCTATTCTTATCTCACTGGAGTTATGTTCTGATTATGAAGGGTTCCCTGACGAATTTGATTTCACAAAAGGTGTGCACGGCCCCCAGAAGTTTGAAAACCCCTGATCTAAGCTATCCAATTGACCAGCGGAATGCCTACAGGTGCACCTGATTTAGCTCTCTTAGCCCTCTGCGTAGGCATAGTTTGTATCTTCAGACAAATAAAATGGTTAAAAATGGGAACACTTCGCTTACCCGGCATGCAGGGCAGATGAATCAAGTGCACCTATCGCATTATTGGCGAATAGGTTACTACAAATATAGATATTTTTTAAATTGCCAGCCTGTTTGTACCTTTCGTACCTTTCGTTTAAGCTGCTGTACCAAAAGAGTAGTTATCTCTGCAGAAATGTCATAATGGGCACTGGGTGGCTGTATCACTGCCATTTGACCAAATGAGACCGATCAGGGCAGGCAGGCAGTTGCGGCCTTCTTCATTATCCCATATGCATCGTTCTGAAAACGACTGTTGAGTTCCATAAGTTGTCTGTCCAATATCTCGTTCCATTATGCCTGTAAATCCAAGTTGCTCCTTAACAGGGGCTGCATTCCCCACTGTAGATGTAACATACGAGTCGCCAATCCTTACTGGCAGTTTTCTGTTTTGGGAAGTGGTAGCTAACATCCCAGTTGGGGATTCATCTGTAAGCTTAAGGATTTTATTGAAATCACCACCCAGCCCCAACCGTGGCCTAGCGCCGCGCGGACACACACGACACGCCACGCAACGCACGCACGCACGCACGCAACGCACGGCCACGCAACGCACGCACGCACACACGCACACACGCACACACACACACACACACACACACACACACACAGAACATCAACACCTTCTCCAGACATGAAATGTGTTCCAGAGCTGTAGTAGAGCAGCATATTCTTATGGAAATAAATGCCATCATTCAGTTGTTACTACACAGCAACCCCGCAACTCGACTAGTATGTTCCGACACCCCCCCGCGACTCAGTCTAGTATGTTCCGACACCCCCCCGGCGACTCAGTCTAGTATGCTCCTACATCCCCCCGCGACTCAGATTAGTACTGTATGTACCGGGCAACCCCAACAGGCCAATGCTAAACCAATCCAAAGGACCATATCTCTAACAACAAGATCAATTTCTCTCCCTTATGGCTTTCATAGACCATGACTCTCTCCCTTTGCATATAAATGCATGCTTTTGGCTCTTTGTGCATCTCAATAGGTGCATGCCAGTTGCTACAAATTAGTCTGTGATTCGTCAATAACCAAGAATCAGCACTTGTTTATGCTGTACTGTACATAATTAAATGGAGGGAGTTGAAATGGAGGGAGTTAGGAGTTGAAGAAAGCGACCAAAGCAAAGGTAAAACAACCTTGGTCCTCACGTCATATACAAGAGCATTAATGCCAGTAAATCCGCTTACACAAAAGAGGCAAAAATAGCTATTGACTGGAGAGTGTTGCTGAGAAATATAAGGACAGTGGCGGTGTGGTCTTCTTGAAATCAGAACTCTATGGAGCTATGAAATAGATTTTTGAAATTCTAACATTATAATGGATATTATATGTCGTTATGATGGCCAACGTTCCTTCATGTAGTACAATTGTATTAGAGCTTGCTCTAGCTCCTCTCTCTCTCTCTGTCTACGTATGTCTCTCTCTCTATCTCTCACATCTCCCTGTTTTATCTCTCCCTCTCCCCCCTCTGCTTCTCTCCTCTCTCTCAGCTCTGCTCTCTCTCGTCTCTCTCGGTCTGTCTCTCCCTCTGTCTGTCTCTCTATCTCTCCATCTCTCTGTTTCTCTCTCTCCCCCCTCTCTCTCTGTCTGTCTATCTGTCTCTCTCTCTCTCCATCTCTCTGTTTTTCTCCCCCCTCTCTCTGCCGGTCTCTAACACCTTTATCTCAATGCCCCTATAGGTATGTATTGTATATCTATTATATTATATCTCAGCTCTCTGGCTCTGTTCTCACACGTAGAGTGTCGTTACCAGGCTCTCCAGCTGCACTAGCCAGGATCTTAATTGAATATTTGCACACAGCCGTGTGCTGCAGCTCCAGAGGCACGTGGTTTTCCAGAGACAGAATACCGGTGTTGTCAGGCCAACACTCCCACTCTGACTGACTGTCACCTAAAGGCTCCACCGCGCTCTGTGAAGCTAGAAAGGAGCTCATATACTTGGTCTATCAGTAAGTTATAGAGTAAGAATGGATGGGAGATGGGGAGATACAGTATTCACACCATATGGTGAGTGAATGGGATGTGGTAAATGAGTCAAGGCGATGTATGTGTTATGGGTGTGAGGCCGTAGGGTATGTACAGAAGGTGTGCGAACATCCATGCAAATGTCTTCACATGCAAGAGAATGCGTGGGCTTGTGTTGTGTATACTGCACTGTAATTGTGTGTGTGTTTATATGCCTGCTTGCACTGTGCATGTGCGTGTGTGCGTGTGTGCGTGTACTGTACTGTACTGTACTGTAAACTGTGTCTGTGGCTCCAATGTGTTCCCAGTTTCCCAAGTTCCTGTGCCTGTGCCCACCACTGCCAACATCCCAGTTTACTCTTCAGCCTTGGCACTCCACCTAGCCAGGTGGCACTGTGCACGCTTCAAGTGTGTCCTTGTTTCATATCATTCCTCTTCCCCTATCCTTTCTGATGGAGAGAGACGGGGAGAGAACTATGGGAACGGGTTGGACATTTGTATTGCATGGAGTAAGCAAGGGATGTGAAAAAAGTAAATGACAGTGGTGAGAGAGAGGGAAAGATTACTACAATAGTACATCCTCCTTAGGTTCACATCACTAATGGTAACCATGGAAATAATTATAGAGCAGACACACAGACGGTTAGAGAGAATGCAAAAGAGAGAGAGTAAGAGAGAGGCAGAGAGAGGGGGGAGTGTGGGAGAGAAAATCTGTGTGTGTGTGTGTGTGTGGGAGGGGGTGTAGTAAATTGTTTTCTGCAATACTTAAATTAACCAATCCCTGTAATTCTAATAGCTCAGTGACTTACTATCTGTAATGCGATGGGTTAAAAAGTTGGCCCAAGCTTACAGTTGTCATGGAAACAGATCTAAGTCACCCTTTACCCCTTTGGAAATACCGATTGCTTTAAATATACTATAAAGTACCATCACTGGCAATGTCTTAAGTGACTGAAATTAAAAAATGGCTGGCTTTTTAGCTGTTGGTGATAAAAGAGTACCGCAAATTGTGCTTTGATGTAGGTCTACGTGAAGATAGTTATAGCGTTTTGTCACCATTACAGATGTGTTTGGGTACTTATCATTGTCTTTCTTTCCATGATACATCCAGTTATGTGCATTGAAACCATTGCACCTACCCCAGATTTGTCTTGTGTCTCTGTGTGTGTTTTTCTGTATGCATGAGCGGGTTGCAGCTTTCAGTGTCATAGTCATATTGTTACACTCATGCCTCCCACACACTTGCCCCTAGTTCTGAACCTCTCATTCTCCCAGATGTGTGTGTGAGAGAGGGGGCAGGAAGAGAGTGAGAAAGGGGGTGGAGAGCGAGAGAGAGAGAGAGAGAGAGAGAGAGAGAGCATTCTGGGCACCTCATACTAGTACTGTACTTAAAATCACTCCATTACTCGACTCCCACACCCTTTCAAAACATCGCTGTCCTATCCCTTTAACAAAACTGAGATAGAGCAAGAGAGAGGGAGATGTGAAGGCAAAGCAAGGCAAGGCATAAGTGCTGCTCCAACCATATACACCTGTGTGATACAATCTCGTTCGACATAGATTGGATAGGACTTCCATCGAAGGAGAGGCGGATTACTTGAGGATGTACTATAATTTCTAGCAACTGGATAAGGGATGCTAATTTGGAAATATTCACACGGTTATTCCATGCTGTAGGACACTGTTCACTTTCGTTGATGTGTTGCTGTTTCGCTGTTATTTTTTTAATGACGTTTGCGTTTTGATGGTCACCAATGATTCGTCCTTCCTGTACTTGCAAGGGTAGCCTGACCAGGCGCTGGCACATCATCTGCTCTGTTGCTAGTTCAATATTCTCTGCCGATTTGGGAACTAAGAAAGCATCGGTCTATCAACGGAAAGAGGACTTCGAATTTCTTTCCCCCTGCATACGATTAGGACTTGTCGGAGCGCATCCGAACGCGCACTAGCCTATATCCAATAATTGGCACACAGGATAGGCGGACTTCGCGCACCGCCCCCCCCCCCCCCCCCCCCCCCCCCACACACACACACACACACACACACAGTTGCAGATGTCATGGGTTGATATGCTTATTGTAAAAAACAAAAACTACAAAACATTGAATTAACGAAAAAGTGTATTATTATTATTTATTTGAATCATTATTTTATTTTTCCAAAATCGAAATTGAGGTCTTGTAGAAAATATATCCTCCACACCTGGACAACATCATTTTGGGGATAGAAGGCATACAACCCTTAAAAACCATTGCTCAATTACAACCAAAACATGAGAGAAATTCGCCTCAGTAGATATTCTGTAGGTTACCGAGGAAACGGCCGTGGGATTGGGGGCGAGGGCAACGGTGCGAGGGGACAGGGAGAGGCCGGGGAAGAGGAGCTCTCAGCGCGACTGCCCGCCGCGGAACAGCCGCTGCCGGTGCTGGAGAGCTTGGCTGGGGGGAGGTGGTGGAAGAATGAACCATACATCCGTGAGGAATTATAACAGTCGCTGATTTTGGAGACATAGCCTATTTCTAATTCTTCATATTTTTTTCCGTATGGATATACTACTGTAAGAGACGTCTACAAATCGAATCAAGTATAGCCTAGATAGCTAATATTGTGGTGTTTATTTATGTGTGGGGAAGAGAATCATCCTTATTCTCTGTGAGCTTACATGTGGCACTTTAAGGTCATGATAAATATATTTATGAGCACTTTTCAAAAGTATACAGCTTGAAGTTTAGACACTGCGTCTTATGAGAAGACTACTGCCTCACGTCCTTGACCTATACACAAATGCCATGAGTAAGGCTATTCATTTTCCCCCTCCTAAATCGCACTTATAAAAATCTCTCATATTTATATCACTGAGTTAGAATAGATTTTTTTCATGAGTGAAACGTTAAGTTGATCTAGAGATTCCTATTTCAAGATGCCTGGATAGTAAAGTCTGGCAATTAAGTCATTTATATGTGTATTTATGTGTTGAATATTTAATGTGTAGACAAAGTTGTTGATAGTCATTTGGCTGTTTCAGTTATTTGGCTGTATATTCGTTTTTGATTAGAATATATTCTACCGTCTTTGCTTGCTGGTGTTATTTAAATCGGATTCTTTGCTTGAGAATTGACCTCAAGCACTGCCTGAGCAATATATCTGTATGGCCAACTCATAGTCTCAGACCTGCAGATGCTGAACTCAAAGGGTGAGGCACTCACCTGCTTGACAGCAACCCAGACGAATGCACTTAGGCTATCAGGCAAATGCCATGACACACATTCACAATCACGTCCAGTGTCAGCAGATACTCACTGACACCAATGTATTTAATTATTCATAGACACTAATGTCAAGGCATAGTGGAGGAGCATTGATTTACAGCAAGTTTGGGCCCAAAGGAATGTGACAACGACAACAATATCAAACAGACACTAAAACCCGTGGGAAACTATGGTAACTCAAGGCAAAGTTGGATATCTAAAATTTGCTTCGAATTGCCTCCATTTTTTTTATTGTGGGCTGAATAGACTTTGGACATCTGAAGATACTTTAGAGGTCTAGGATCACAGCACAACACCTCTCATCTTTCTTAGGTAGGAACCAACACCGTCTTCTTTCTTAGGTAGGAACCAAAGTCATCATCCGATGTTTCCTGTCCCATTTTGGTCATGACCAAGTATGTTGCATTCACCAGATTCTATTCAGGTTCTATACAGTAGGAATAGGCTATTGGATTGAATAGGCATCTCGTTTTGTTGTGTCATGCACACATGAAAGCATGTTGTCATGATCCACTGTTCATGTATTACAGTCCACTTTTATACTTTCCCAAATAGTAAGAAGATTTTAACATATTGCACCAATATAAGATGAAACACTTGAGTTGTGCAAGTTTAAGGTGATAGTTCACCCTAAACTCAGATCAAACCACTTTGAGGTCTGAAAACATCTAGCAAACTTAGATTTTAGGGTGAACTATAACTTTAAATCTTACAAGGCTACCTCCCTCTTTATTATTGGCCCTGATTGGCTAGAGCTAGGTCAAGAGTAGAACATGCTCATTCTGGATATCTAGTTGAAAAATAGGAATATTTTATTGCCATGACAACGTATCCTTTCTGACATGCATCAAATTACACTAAGTAAACTGGCGCTGCCTGCTAAGTGGCAAGCCTAAAAGCTAGACATTGTTTATTTATCTGTTAAATCATTCATCAATTAAAACTCAGAAATTACTCCTAAGTGCGCATACCATAGAAATAAAGAATTAGAATGGGTAATGCCAAGTCAGTTTGACAGTATAGCTTACTCATTGGTACACTCAGTATTACCCATAACGGAACGTTGACTTGAATGAGGATATCGGTTCTATAGATTCTATGTCTATGGCTCAGACATCCTCTAAGGCATGGTCATACATGTAGAGACGTGACCTAAGTGTGTTGAAATATGTCAAGAAAGATCAGCATGGAACTGCAATGGAGTATAGTGTATGTTGCACACAGGAGAGACTATCCTACATTTAGAGTTACAATTCTTGGATCAAAAGCTAACAGGTCTGCAGACCAGAATTCTATCAACACAATGGAAAACATACAAAAAAGGCCCACAGCATTTCAGCACCTTATAGACACCCACTCCCTCTCCAGCCTCCATCACTCTGGCTCTTGTACTCCATCTCTCTCTCTCTCTCTTCGCTCTCTCCCTCTCTCTCTCTCTCTCTCTCTCTCTCTCTCTCTCTCTCTCTCTCTCTCTCTCTCTCTCTCTCTCTCTCTCTCTCTCTCTCGTCTCTCTCTCTCTCTCTCTCTTCTCTCTCTCCTCTCTCTCTCTCCTTTGCTTTTTCCTTCTACCTTTCTACCTCTTGCTTTCTTGCGTTTACTCTCCTGTCTTGCTCTGTCCCTCCCACTCGTTCTCACTCTATACATCCATCTATCTCTCTCTCCCTCTCTCTCTTTCCTCTCGCTCTCTGCTCTCTCTCTCTCTCGCTCTTTTACTCCCTCCCTCACTCTCCCTCCCTCCCCATCCTCTCTCTCTGAGGGACTAAGCTGGAAGCTGTTGCCACCCACACGTTTCATCTTCAGCTTTCGGCTTGACATCAGATTTACATTCAGAAGGAAAAGAGTGCACCATTTCACATGCCAATGCAAACTGACATGTTCACACATGCATGTGCATGACAGTGCAAACTGTACCGTATGCACACAGGCACATGCACACGTGCGTCATTGGCATCATGTATGCTGTAGGCGGTGTATACAAACGCATGCACAATTGCACATGAACGCACACATCATGTGCATCCTATTGTATCCGTGAACACGTTCTCAATATAAATGGTTCTATGGGTTCAAATCAGATGCAGTAACAGAAGACAGAGGACACTATTGCTTTCTCCTCTATACGTTCCTCTAACCCTCCCTTCATTATGTAATGCCTAGTATAGTACTATTTCATATACTACTATACTGTTTAAGTCAGTCTAAGGCAATACATTTTTTACTGCTTTGCATTTGTCTGTCATTTCAGTAATGATAGTACTAGACACCGTATACCCCAGATATCATGAACAAAAACCAAATGATATCAGCATGACTATAGATTTTCATTTCCCCCACATTTGGAGCATGTTTCCTCCCTCTGTTGCTTAGCGTTTGGAGGTGAGTGTGTAGGATGTAGTTTATAGGGTCCTATGTGTCTTTTCTGTTCGCTGGCTTTGTTATGTGTCTGTWACTCAAATGCAAGGTACTTGGAAAATGTTGCCATGGAAACTAAATAAAGAGCCCGGGTTTGGATCAAAAGGGACTGGGTGAGAAATTGAATGAAATGGACCTATTGAGTCCCTTTTACGGATGGCTTTTTAACGCATAATCATAAATAAATATTTAATGTGGTCGATTATTGCTTAACACCATTAAGGGGTTCGTATAGGACACAAATAATACTGGTGCTACTGCAAAACATCACACAATTCACGCCGCTCATTTGTCTCCACTTAAGGTAGAAGTTGCGCTAACAACAGATCTCGGATCAGATTACTAATCTATTCATCATAACCTTGACCTTGTAGGGATGAAAAAAGATCTGACCCTGTATCGGTGTTAAGAAGCAACTTCAACCCACTCATCTTGTCTCCACACTCTGAGCATGAAGTGCATGAAGTGTTATAGTAACACATGGACATGACTAAACAAGTGAGGATATGTGGTTACGTTTGATATGTATAAAAAAAATTGAGCCTGTACACTCATAAGCTCCACCGTCAAGGTATGTTTGTGAATAAAGGTACGTGGTAGAGCTTATGAGTGTGTGGGCTCCATTTCTTTTATACTGGCACTGCACACCACTAAAGGATGGGTCAGTTCCTTACCTTAACTCTTACCATAACCATTTCAAATGTCAACTTCAATGGTGTAGGGACGTCCCAAGGATCCCGGGTAGCAGAGACCCTAAAGGATGTACGTTTGATCACTGCTTGTGTCATTTCTAGAGCAGAAAATTGTACCAGGAGGAAATGTTTGTGGTAATTAAAAGTATGTGGGTGCCTGGTTCAAAAGGAATAGTCAAAAAAGAAAAAACAAGTGCAGGTTTTTCCTTTTTCAGTATAGAACAGAAAATTGTCCATAGTATGTTGTCTCTGGTCAGTTATATATTGTAGCTCTGTTACGCACAAGCATACCATCTAGAATGAAGTATGCTAAAGCATTGGGCAAGTAGTATGCTTCTACACCTGCATTGCTTGCTGTTTGTGGTTTTAGGCTGGGTCTCTCTACAGCACTTTGTGACATCAGCTGATGTAAGAAGGGCTTTATAAATACATTTGATTGAAATTTGATTGATATGCTAAGTAGTATGCTAGTATGGTCATTGGAACGTAGCCCTACAGTACATTAGTTGAGGTTAGTATGCACTACACTGCACTACACTGCCTCAGATCCTTTCTTGTAAGTTTGCATATCACTAAGGAATTGGAACAAAGACTGTTGGCATTTGTAAAGCTTTGAAATATCCACTTTTGGAGGTCAAACCGCAATGACTCAAAATCACAAGACCGTAATACTGTTTCTTTGTAGATTAAGCAATTAACACTTTATGTTTAAATGGGGCAGAAATCCTTGCTCAGCGATAGCAAAATTTGCCATAATGAGAAAAAAAGTGGTGTAATAAATATAATGTAGACTTTATATTACTAAAATATTGTAGTGAAACAGATCATCAATCCTAGTAATATTATCATCGTGTTTTCTTATACACGAAGCTCTTATGAATAACTGCGGCCTATCAGGTATATTTAAGGTTTTTGTTCATAATCATTACCAAACATGTGCATTCTTTTCTTAATTTACTGAGCCAAATGACACTCGGTCTTTGCCAAATTATTGTTGTGTTGCCTAGCAAGCGTTATGCTAAGGGCATCTCAAGGTTTTGTTCTGTTGGTACGGAAGCATCGGAACCTTTATTGTATAAACACTTTGAGTATAAACACTTCCACAATGTCAGGTTTGGCTTCACTCTGTGATTTGAGAGCTTTGAGTGAAGGCCAATGGTGGTGAACAGCAGATACGGAACGACCTTGCTGAACTATTTCCCATTTCCGTAAACTCACCGTCACGCTGCAAGGCTCTGTGCACTTTCAAATCGAACAAAAGGCTTCATTAGCCAATCATATCAGAACACAAAACCCAAAGATTTCAAGAGGGGTAACCCATGATAACCAGCGGTAACACTTTATTTGGATAGTCCATCTGTAGATGCTCTACAGACTATCAGCAACATTTCAACTAACTATCTACTAACCCTAACCATAACGCTAGCCCTAACCTTAACCATTACGTAACCATTGTTCTAAACCTAACCCTAACTGTAACCTTAGTAAGCAGTTGCTTATCAACAGGTAGTTTGTTGATCTGTAGAGCATCTACAGATGGATTATCTGGATGAACCAAATTAAGCGTGACTCAACCAGCCTTTACAGTCAGTCATACACACACAAAAAAAACATTAATAAGAATAATATTTGCTGTCTTTTTGAATAATCTCTTTCACATAGTAGACTAAGCGTTGCAAAGAGTAAAGAAAACGACTTGGTAGATCTCCAAACAAATCAAAGGTTTTGCCTAATGAAATCCTCCATAACACCAATATTTTCAGATAATCTTATGAATCTAAATTGGCAACAAAGGACAAAGTTTTCACCCTCAGGGAGAGAGCACGATGCCAAGTTGCTGACTGGCTCCAGCTAATCTAAATGTATAGCTAGCTAAAACCACAGAGCGGTCACACCTTAGGACTGTTAGGAGGGATGCCAGCTGAATTTTCATGTAGCTACTCAGACATGGCTACAGTCTACTTGCTCTTGGAAAACTAATTCGTTTTGGGAACAATAGTTCCAGTAGGAAATTATGCACCTCTTAGTTTATGTTGCATTTTGACTGGGGCTGTATTTGGAGTGCATACATAATGACTATTGTCCTGATAATTCCTAATTATGTGAACTGACCAGGAAAAGGTTACATAGTCAAGAAAAACTCTGGCCCCTAATAGTGACGTTTGTCTCTGTCATGACACCAGGGTGACTAGTGCCTGTAGTTTTCCTAGTCAGGCTATGCGGTTAGAAAAACTCAGGTCCCTTAGTATGATAACTACCTCAATACAGATGTAGGATCTTAATTTGAGCCGATTTGCTACAGCAGGAAAACAATCCTGGAGCAAGAGGAAATATCAATTATTATGTGGATTATAACTAATGGACATTTTTGTAGAGGTTTATACATTTTTCATGAGGGCAAATCAAGTCAGACATTTTTAAGTGGAAATTACAAACTTAAGAAGCCTTTTTAAAGCTGAAATACACTACAAGTAAAAAATGTCCTGCTATGCAGGAAAATCCTCAGCATTAAAAGAGTGATCAAATTAAGATTCTGTGTGCCACCCAAATTTCCTTTACAAAGGACAATGATGGACTAGCAGTTGGTTCATTGGTCTTGGGATTTTCCGCTGTGTATAATGGACATACACCCTTTTGGATGTCTTAACCCTCTGTGATTCGTTGACTTGGTTATCATCACAATGAGGATCCTTCCCTAAGGCGCTCGCTCAGCTCAGTACGTGGGCAGAGGAAAGTAGCATGACAGCAGAGTCATGAGAAAAGATTGCCATTTTGAGAAGTAGAGGGAATGTAGAGACCAGATAAAGAGAAGGAATGTAGATAAATGAAAGGAGGATGAAGGAGAAGGATGGAGGAGACAAGATACATTACTAAGTAAAGGGAAAGACGGGATCATGTGAAAACGTGAAGAGTGAGGAGAGAAAAGAGAGAGCGATGAGAGGCTGGAGAGAGGAGAGGATAAATGCACTTTTGAATTATGTAAAATAGCTGCGTGGGAGAGAGAGAGGAGGAGTGTGTGTAGTGTGTATGCCTGAGTATGTGTGTCTGTGTGATAGCAGAACCAGGGAGAGCGAGAGAAGGAGGGAAAGAAAGAGAGCGGATGAAAGAGAGAGGGAGAAGAGAGGGATAAAGAGAGAGACAGAGAATATGAGAGAGAGAGAGAGACAGAGAGAATAAGAGACAGGAAGAATATTTATAGCCTCAGATATGACTATGTTATCATTGATCTATCTCAAAAGAGGGTAGCAGAGAAAGGGATAGGGAGGGAAAGAAAGACTGAAATGAACTGGCCTCAGATGCTTTCTCGCTTTCATTCCTGCTCCCTTCTTTCTATGATACTGCATACATTATTATTTTTATATATACAGTTGAAGTCAGAAGTTTACATACACCTTGGACAAATACATTTAAACTCAGTTTTTCACAATTCCTGACATTTAATCGTAGTAAAAATTCCCTGTCATAGGTCAGTTGTAACGGCTTTCCTCCTCCTCTTCATCCGAAGAGGAGGAGCAGGGATCGAACCAAAATGCAGACTTGTGATTTGACATTATATTTATTAAAGTAAAGACGAAAACACGAACTTCACTTAAAACTAAACAAAAACAACAAACGGAGTAGACAAACCTGAACGTAAGGACTTACATGTAACGCAGAACGAACGAACAGGAAAATGACTACACAAAACGACGAACGAACGAAACAGTCCCGTATGGTGCAACATAGACACAGACACAGGAGACAACCACCCACAAACAAACAATGTGACACCACCTACCTTAATATGATTCTCAATCAAAGAGGAGATGAAAAACCACCTGCCCTCTAATTGGAACCATATTAGGTACCCATTACCCAACATAGAAACAGAAAACATAGACTGCCCACCCAAACTCACGTCCTGACCAGCTAACACATACACAAACTAACGAAATAACAAAAAACGAAAACAGGTCAGGAACGTGACATAACCCCCCCCTCAAGGTGCATACTCCGAACGCACCCACAAAAAGTCTAGGGGAGGGTCTGGGTGGGCATCTGACCACGGTGGTGGCTCAGGTTCTGGGCGAGGTCCCCACCCCCACCATAGTCAATCCCAGCTTACGTCTCCCCCTTAGAATGACCACCCTCTTATTTCCCCCACCTAATTTAAGGGGCAACACCAAGATAAAGGACAGCTCCGGGACAAGGTAGCTCAGGACAGAGAGGTAGCTCAGGAACAAGAGGGATAGCTCAGGATAGAGAGGTAGCTCAGGATAGAGAGGTAGCTCAGGATAGAGGGGCAACTCCGGACTGAAGGGCAGCTCCGGACAGAGAGACAGCTCTGGACTGAGAGGCAGTTCTGGATAAATAGCAGCTTCGGGCTGAAGGGCAGCTCATGGCTGACTGACGGCTCTGGACGCTCATGGCAGGCTGACGGCTCTGGACGCTCATGGCAGGCTGACGGTCTGGACGCTCATGGCAGGCTGACGGCTCTGGACGCTCATGGCAGGCTGACGGCTCTGGACGCTCATGGCTCACTGACGGCTCTGGACGCTCATGGCTCACTGACGGCTCTGGACGCTCATGGCTGGCTGACGGCGCTGGACGCTCATGGCTGGCTGACGGCTCTGGACGCTCATGGCTGGCTGACGGCTCTGGACGCTCATGGCTCACTGGCGGCTTCTGGCAGATCCTTCTGGTTGGCGGCGCTGGCAGATCCTGTTGGTTGGCGGCGCTGGCAGATCCTGTCTGGTTGGCGGCTCTGGCAGATCCTGTCTGGTTGGCGCTCTGGCAGATCCTGTCTGGTTGGCGTCTCTGGCAGATCCTGTCTGGTTGGCGGCTCTGGCAGATCCTGTCTGGTTGGCGGCTCTGGCAGATCCTGTCTGGTTGGCGGCTCTGGCAGATCCTGTCTGGGTTGGCGGCTCTGGCAGATCCTGTCTGACGAATGGCTCTAGCGGCTCCTGACTGACTATCGGCTCTGACGGCTCGGGACAGACGGGCGGCTCTAATGGCTCGGGACAGACGGATGGCTCAGACGGCACTGGGCAGACGGATGGCTCAGATGGCGCTGGGGAGACGGATGGCTCAGATGGCGCTGGGGAGACGGATGGCTCAGATGGCGCTGGGGAGACGGATGGCTCAGATGGCGTGGGGAGACGGATGGCTCAGATGGCGCCGGGGAGACGGATGGCTCAGATGGCGCTGGGGAGACGGATGGCTCTGGCCGGATAAAGGCGCACTGTAGGCCTGGTGCGTGGTGCCGGCACTGGTGGCACCGGGCTGAGGGCACGCACATCAGGAAGAGTACGGGGAGAAGGAACAGTGCGTACAGGGCTCTGGAGACGCACAGGAGGCTTAGTGCGTGTTGCCGGAACTGGAGGCCGAACTGGATACACGCACCATAGGAAAAGTGCGTGGAGGAGGAACAGGGCTCTGAAAACGCACTGGAAGCCTGGTGCGTGGTGTAGGCACTGGTGGTACTGGGCTGGGGCGGGGAGGTAGCGCCGGAAATACCGGACCGTGCAGGCGTACTGGCTCCCTTGAGCATTGAGCCTGTCCAACCTTACCTGGTTGAATGCTCCCCGTCGCCCGACCAGTGCGGGGAGGGGAATAACCCGCACCGGGCTATGTAGGCGAACCGGGACACCATGCGTAAGGCTGGTGCCATGAATGCCGGCCCGAGAAGACGCACTGGAGACCAGACGCGTTGAGCCGGCCTCATGACACCTGGCTCAATGCCCAATCTGCCTACCAGTGCGGGGAGGTGGAATAACCCGCACCGGGCTATGCACACGTACAGGAGACACCATGCGCTCTACTGCGTAACACGGTGTCTGCCCGTACTCCCGCTCTCCACGGTTAGCCTGGGAGTAGGCGCAGGTCTCCTACCTGCCTTGGCCCACTACCTCTTATCCCCCCCCAATAATTTTTTGGGTTTCTTCTCGGGCTTCCTTGCTAGCCGTGTACCTTCATAGCTTCGGTTCCTTTCTCCGGTACCCTCTGCTCTCCTCAATGCCTCCAGCTGTTCCCATGGGAGGCGATCCCTTCCAGCCCGGATCTCCTCCCATGTGTAGCAACCCTTTCCGTTTAATACGTCCTCCAAGTCCACGAGTCCTGATTACTCGGCCGCGCTGCTGAACTTACGCTGCTTGGTTCTGTTGTGGTGGGTGGTTCTGTAACGGCTTTCCTCCTCTTCATCGAAGAGGAGGAGCAGGGATCGAACCAAAATGCAGACTTGTGATTTGACATTATATTTATTAAAGTAAAGACGAAAACACGAACTTCACTTAAAACTAAACAAAAACAACAAACGGAGTAGACAAACCTGAACGTAAGGACTTACATGTAACGCAGAACGAACGAACAGGAAAATGACTACACAAAACGACGAACGAACGAAACAGTCCGTATGGTGCAACATAGAGCACAGACACAGGAGACAACCACCCACAAACAAACAATGTGACACCACCTACTTAATATGATTCACAATCAGAGGAGATGAAAACCACCTGCCTCTAATTGAGAACCATATTAGGTACCCATTAACCAACATAGAAACAGAAAACATAGACTGCCCACCAAACTCACGTCCTGACCAGCTAACACATACACAAACTAACAGAAAACAGGTCAGGAACGTGACATCAGTTAGGATCACCACTTTATATTAAGAATGTGAAATGTCAGAATAATAGTAGAGAAAATGATTTATTTCAGCTTTTATTTCTTTCACCACATTCCCAGTGGGTCAGAATTTTACATACACTCAATTAGTATTTGTAGCATTGCCTTTAAATTGTTTACTTGGATCAAACGTTTCGGGTAGCCTTCCATAAGCTTCCCACAATAAGTTGGGTGTATTTTGGCCCATTCCTCCTGACAGAGCTGGTGTAACTGAGTCAGGTTTGTCGGCCTCCTTGCTCGCACACACTTTTTCAGTTCTGCCCACAAATGTTCTATAGGATTGAGGTCAGGGCTTTTCCTGAATGGCCACTCCAATACCTTGCCTTTGTTGTCCTTAGGCCATTTTGCCACAACTTTGGAAGTATGCTTGGGGTCATTGTCCATTTGGAAGACCCATTTGCGACCAAGCTTTAACTTCCTGACTGATGTCTTGAGATGTTGCTTCAATATATCCACATAATTTTCCATCCTCATGAGGCCATAAATTTTGTGAAGTGCACTAGTCCCTCCTGCAGCAAAGCACCCCCACAACATGATGCCTCCACCCCCATGCTTCACAGTTGGGATGGTATTCTTCGGCTTGCAAGCCTCTCCCATTTTTCCTCCAAACATAACAATGGTCATTATGGCCAAACAGTTCTTTTTTTATTTAATCAGACAAGAGGACATTTCTACAAAAAGTACGATCTTTGTCCCCATGTGCAGTTGCAAACCGTAGTCTGGCTTTTTTATGGCGGTTTTGGAGCAGAAGCTTCTTCCTTGCTGAGTGGCCTTTCAGGTTGTCGATATAGGACTCGTTTTACTGTGGATATAGATACTTTTGTACCTGTTTCCTCAAGCATCTTCACAAGGTCCTTTGCTGTTGTTCTGGGATTGATTTGCACTTTTCGCACCAAAGTACCTTCATCTCTAGGAGACAGAATGCGTCTCCTTCCTGTGAGGTATGACAACTGCATGGTCCCATGGTGTTTATACTTGCGTACTATTGTTTGTACAGATGAACTTGGTACCTTCAGGCATTTGGAAATTGCTCCCAAGGATGAAACAGAATTGTGGAGGTCTACAATTTTTTTTCTGAGGTCTTGGCTGAGGCACTGAGTTTGAAGGTAGGCCTTGAAATACATCCACAGTTACACCTCCAATTGACTCAAATGATGTCAATTAGCCTATCAGAAGCTTCTAAAGCCATGACGTCACTTTCTGGAATTTTCCAAGCTGTTTAAAGGCACAGTCAACTTAGTGTATGTAAACTTCTGACCCACTGGAATTGTGATACAGTGAAATATATGTTAAATAATCTGTCTGTAAACAATTATTGGACAAATTACTTGTGTCATGCACACAGTAGATGTCCTAACCAACTTGCCAAAACTATAGTCTGTTAACAAGAAATTTGTGGAGTGGTTTAAAAACGAGTTTTAATGACTCCAACCTATGTGTATGTAAACTTCCGACTTCAACTGTATATATATATACATACATAAACATTCATACATATACACATACACTACTGTTCAAATGTTTGGGGTCACTTGGAAATGTCCTTGTTTTTGAAAGAAAAGTAAATGTTTTGTCCATTAAAATAACGTCAAATTGATCAGACATTAATGTTGTAAGTGACTATTGTAGCTGGAAACGGCAGATTTTTTTATGGAATGTCTACATAGGCGTACAGAGGCCCATTATCAGCAACCATCATTCCTGTGTTCCAATGGCACATTGTGTTAGCTAATCCTAGTTTATCATTTCAAAAGGCTAATTGATCATTAGAAACCCCTTTTGCAATTATGTTAGCACAGCTGAAAACTGTTGTGCTTATTAAAGAAGCAATAAAACTGGCCTTCTTTAGACTAGTTGAGTATCTGGAGCATCAGCATTTGTGGGTTCGATTACAGGCTCAAAATGGCCAGAAACAAAGACATTTCTTCTGAAACTTGTCAGTCTATTCTAGTTCTGAGAAATGAATGATATTCCATGCGAGAAATTGCCAAGAAACTGAAGATCTCGTACAACGCTGTGTACTACTCCCTTCACAGAACAGCGTAAACTGTCTCTAACCAGAAAAGAAAGAGGAGTGGGAGGCCCCGGTACACAACTGAGCAAGAGGACAAGTACATTAGAGTGTCTAGTTTGAGAAACAGACACCTCACAAGTCCTCAACTGGCAGCTTTATTAAATAGTACCCGCAAAACACCAGGGTCAACGTCAACAGTGAAGAGGCGACTCCGGGAACAGAGTTCCTCTGTCCAGTGTCTGTGTTCTTTTGCCCATCTTAATCTTTTCATTTTATTGGCCAGTCTGAAATATTACTTTTTCTTTGCAACTCTGCCTAGAAGGCCAGCATCCTGGAGTCGGGATAATGGGCCTCTGTACGCCTATGTAGATATTCCATACAAAATCTGCCGTTTCCAGCTACAATAGTCATTTACAACATTAACGATGTCTACACTGTATTTCTGATCAATTTGATGTAATTTTAATGGACATTTCTAAGTGACCCCAAACTTTTGAACAGTAGTGTATATATACATACATATACACACTTTTTTAAGAATATACCTTTACTATTCCCCACAAACCCTACCAACCCTCCCCCAATTGGAGTAAACTAATAAACTGCATACATTAGTTAACTTCTCCTTGCCTTTCACATATCTTCTCCTGTGTCCAGCCACTGGTCTCCTCCCGCTGGGCACACACTGGTTGAATCAATGTTGTTTCCACGTCATTTCAACGGAATTACGTTGAGCCAACGTGGAAAAGATGTTGAATTGACACCTGCGTCCAGTGGGTCCTGCCTTCCATCATGGATAGTACAGAATGTTAGAATGGGCTTCTGTGCTCCATCTTCTCTACTGTCCGGCCACTGGTCTCCTCTGCCATCCATCATGGATAGTACAGAGTGTATTCCCTAACTGCCTAATTCACTGCATTTGGGACTGACTCACGGATGGAAGTCAATAGGTGCTGTGTTTATTAATGCTTCCACCTGCTCCCCTCTCTTGCTCCCTGCCTCTTCTCTCCCCTCCCCCACCACACTCAGTGCAGATTGTTAACGTTTGCCTCGTCGAACGGCCAGGCAGAAAACCCATCCCTTTTAATTCACTCACCTCACCCCTCCTCTTTCATCTTCCTTCCCATGCAGCTCTCCATCTACATCCCTCATTTTCCTGGTAGGAGGAGAAGTAGGGGATGATGGAGATCAGGGGGAATGGGACATTATCATCACATTGCTTCTCTCACCCTTAACCTCGTTCTCTTGCTCTCTCCCTTGCTTTTTTGTACACACTCTACCTTCACTTCACCTTCTGTTTTTTTCACCTTAATTGTCAGTTTCTCACACGTTTCCTCTCTCCCCTGACCGTATGTCTGTACTGTGTGTATCTTCTCTCTTTTGCTCCCGTCTCCCCGCAGACCACATGCCAAGTCCATGCCCTCTCCCGCTCCCCCTCGCTCTCACCTGTCTTTTGGATTCTCTCTCTCTCTTCTTCTTACCTGTCTTCTTCCCTCTCTCTCTCAGAGAACGCTCGCGCCCGGCGGAAGAGCATAGCCAACGTGAAGCAGCCAAGCATGGAGATCCCTCCCACTGCCCCCCCCCAACCCTTCCGACAATCCGTGAGTACCCCTCCCTCCTCCCGCCCTCGCTCGCTCCCCCCGTCCCTCTCTCTCTCCCTCCCTTTCCCACTTCCCCCACCACACACCTGCTCGCAGGGCCAGTGAACCCCCTCCCTTTCCCTTCCCCCTCGCCCTCTCACCCTCTCTCTCCCCCTCCCTCCCCCATGGCCACTCCTGCCCTCAGCAACGCTACAAGAAAGGGGTTGGTACTCCCCCTCTCCCTCGCTCGCTGCCCCTCTCTCCCTGCCTGTCTCTTAGTCTCCCCCTATCCCCCCCTTCTTCTAATTGGCCGGGGGACTGGAGGGTTGCCGCTTCCAGCCCAGTGACCYGACGCCATATTGCACCTCTMCCTCCGATCGAGGTACATGACTCAGATGTCTCTGTATGTGGTGAAGAAACCCCCTCTAAACTTCACGTTACGTCCTTTGCCAAATGCTATGGAGTTTTCTGTTCCCTATGCCAAATGTGATCCACCACTGTGATTCAGTTCTTCTGACTGTATGAGGCTTCAAAGTGTCAGACAGGCCGGCTAATCAAGCCAGAATGACTTATCTAGTCCTACCAGTCGGTTACTGTGACGGTCAGCAAATTAGTCAAATTTTTTGGTCACTTCTTTAAAATAGACTTCAGTGACACAAAGCTCACAAAAAGTGTATGGTTTGTCTCGATTCAGACCAATTCCTCGCAGAATGTAGTGTTCAATGTTGATGTGTAATGTGCAGATTGATATCTGAGTGGACGTTAGACATGGAGAGAGGTTGAACTCAGCCGATTTGGTATTGTAAGACTGTCATAAAAAGCATTGTGAGGTTATTCAGATACAATAGCAGCATGTCTCTCCTTCCACTCTGAGAGGAAAAGGCTGCATAGTAGCTGTATGGAACCTTATCCTGCATGTTGCGGAGAATGACATCATTCATTGATTTTCATTCTACTATTGAAGCCATGTTCTCCCTGTCAGCACTTCTTATAAAAGACACAGTATCAACACACAGCCTGTTCGATAAGACCTGTGTTATATACTGACTAAATCAGCTGATCAAAATCAGGGGAATATGGTTGCATGGAAGCACAGGACAAAACTGCACTGCAATATGAAGCTCCTATTTTTACTGAGGTCCAGTGTATGCTGCTGGATTGTGGGTATATGTATGGCACAACACCACCCACTGTTGGTTACCAGATGATACTACACTATTCTACCACTATTCTACTACTGCTGTACTGTGGATGTATGACTGATATAATATGTAATAAATCTTTATGTTGCTCTCCCCCTTCAATCACCTGTCATTCACTAAATCACATATGTCCTCTATTCTTCTTCCAATCCATTTTGGGCACGAAATATCCATCATTACTCACACTCACCCTATTCCCCCTCTCCACAACTCTGATCTATCTCCTTTCCTGCGCCCCCTCCCTCCCTCTGTTTCACACCCTCTCATTCTTCACCTCCTCCTCCCTCTCTCCATGGCTGCCCTGTTCAGAGTTTCCTCAGTAGAAGGTTGAAGGGCTCTATCAAGAGGGCTAAGAGTCAGCCCAAACTGGACCGCACCAGCAGCTTCCGACACATGATCCTCCCCCGCTTCCGCAGTGCCGACCAGGACAGGTACGAGTCTCTGTGTGTTTCTGTGAGTGTGTTCCCTGCTCTCTCTGTGTGCGGAACAGGTCAGGTAGGCATGTTGGGGGAAGAATGTTGGTAGAAAGTGCATGTTGAGGGATGGAGTTGTTTCCACTGTGGCTTAGCTGTGTTGCATTGCAATTTGTCTTTTTAAGTGTGTGTGTGTGTACACTCCTACCGGTGTGTCCACATGTATGTGGGACTCTTAAATATGCTTTCTTGTGTCTATTTTGGATACCTTTCAAGGACAATCTGGCATGTACTGTGCTTTTAGTATTACTCCTAGCTATAGTGAAACCAGTAAGCCTTGACAGTAAGTGTTTGTTTCACAACTGCCCCTTTCGGTGCCGCTGCACACCCATTTTACATACTACATTTTTTATGACTGCTTAATACATGGAGAATACCATCTCAAAACGTAATAAAAAGTCCTGACCTCTCCATTGCAACCATCAGACAGCTGTATGGCCACAGAACGGACATACCTTAGATTAACCTGTGTGGGGAATTTTTTTAAATTATACCTATACACTGGCTATATGATTTAATGATGCTAATAGGGGTAGTCTTCTCTGCAGGGATACATACTGAATAAATTGAAAACAACATAAATTGAAAACATATGGATTTTATGCAAATCTGTCAGCATGATAGTGCCAGTAGCTAGCTAAATAAACAATGGTAAATCAGTGACATGCCATTTGTGTTATAGCTACTCCAAGTTGACCTGTGTAGAAGAGGTCATTTGGATCTTGAAAGGGCTTAAGTGCGGTCGAGGAGCTGTTCTTTTCATGATTTATTCATTGAAGAGATCCGGACGTATTTCATGGATGGTTAAGTCTGAGGATACACAGAAAGACAGGTCAAGCAGCTTCTGAAGTTCGTCATGTTTCGCCAGGGATGCGGTCTTCAAAGCATCAATGACTGATTTCCTTTTCAAAGGCCTTAGTTCAAACACAGTTGGCTTTTGGTAGTCTCCTGGCTTACTTAAAAAAACATTTTTTTAACTAGACAAGTCAGTTAAGAACAAATTCTTATTTACAAGGACAGATTAGGAACAGTAAGGTTAACTGCCTTGTTCAGGGGCAGAATAACAGATTTTTACCTTGTCAGCTCGGGGATTCGATCTAGCCAAACACTCTAACCACTAGGCTACCTGCTGTTCKCTTACTGTAGGTAAGGGAGATGTGTGGGTTGTTTTGGTGATTTTCTGGTATTTAGTCCCTTACTTGTTTGTGAGAATGAACTACTCTAATAGATACCTTAGGGTGACTTTATACACCATCTGTGTTGTTACGTTGGATAAGTTGCTTGAGGTGTAGTTGATGGGACAGTTTTACTTCACTTTTTAGAATACTTTTTGTTGTTTTTGAAACACCTGCCTGCATCTTCGGTACAAAGAATGTTGGTAGAAAGTGCACGTTGGGGAATGGAGTTGTTTCCAGTGTGGCTTAGCTGTGTTGCATTGCAATTTGCATTCATTCATTTGCTGTCCTCTTGTGTCTCCTCTTCTACCATATCCATCTCTTTTAGTCTCTCTCTGTTTTCTCATCTGCCCTGTCACTCCCTTCTTCTCTAAAGTACCCACAGTTTACATAACAACTTGATTTCCTCTGAGAGGTTCTCTCTCCCACCGTCTTCCCCCTCTCCTTCTCTCTCCCTCTGTCTCTCTCGCCCTCTCGCCCTCCCTTTCTCGACCTCCCCCACTGTCCTTTATTTCTCTCATTCTGACTCATTTCTTTGGGTCTATTTTTATCTCTCTCTCTCTCTCTCTCCCACTCCACTGTAAGTATTCAATGTTCTGATGCACATTATGAGTGAATGTCCACAAAAACAGTGGCACAGGGAGAACGCGAGAGAGCTGGATGCATCAGGGACATCATAGTAGGGAGACTGTTACTTTCTTTTCTCTGCTTTTTCTGTGTTGTGGTCTCTGTCATTCCCCTTTCTGGCACTCTGTATCTGTCTCCTCTTCAGTTCAGTGGCATTGTAGCATAATTGGTATGTGTGTGTCTATGTGTATATATGTATAAGTCAGTGTGGGCGGGCATGGCGGGAAATGCGGTCAAGCGTCATGGACAATTCTATTCAGGGGTTGCTCTGTGCCTTATGCATGTATGGCTGTCAATAGAAACGTAGCTTTGTTGTCCAAGAAATATAATGATAACACTATTGTCATTATGCTCTAATCTAATCCAGTGAAACTCTAATTGAATGCTAATGGTTGACTTCTTCAGATGACAATTAGACCCGTTGTGAGCCCTAGCATCACATTGTTTTAAGATGTGACCTCTTTTCAAGCTCACAGAACACAGGATTTGTGAGTACAGACGGATTCCTTTGGCATGAAAAGCAGAATGGTTGCGTGCTGTTTCTCAACTTTTCGGAATCAGATATGCTCGAGTGTATCTCAGAAAAACTCCACCGGGCCTGCCGTTGTGAAAGATCTCTGGCTCTCTGTGCCCTCAATGACTGATTGTATTCCACTCCCCTTGTCACAGTTAGATTTGTTAGTGAGATTGTAGGGAGCTATAAACAGATGGTAGTCCCTTTAGTTGAAGAAGTGTATGCCGYCTTTCAAATGAAAAATATTGACAGTGGTTGCATTTTTTTGGCCACATGGTGCCAGTTGCCTTGTTGACTTAATCATCCCCCTAATCAAATCAAAGTTTATTTGTCACATGCGCCGAATACAACAGGTGTAGACCTTACAGTGAAATGCTAACTTACAAGCCCTTAACCAACAATTAAGTTAAGAAAATACAAAGTAAGAGATAAACAAATAATTCAGGAGCAGCAGTAAATAACAATAGCGGGGCTATATAGAGGGGGTACCGGGGGGGGGGAAATAGTTTGGGTAGCCATTTGATTAGCTGTTCAGGAGTCTTATGGCTTGGGGATAGAAGCTGTTTAGAAGCCTCTTGTTCCGAGACTTGGTGCTCCGGTACCACTTGCCATGCGGTAGCAGAGAGAACAGTCTATGACTAGGGTGGCTGGAGTCTTTGACAATTTTAAGGCCTTCCTCTGACACCACCTGATATAGAGGTCCTGGATGGCAGGAAGCTTGGCCCTGGGGATGTACTGAGCCGTACGCACTACCCTCTGTAGTGCCTAATCAAATCAAATTGTATTTGTCACATGCTCTGTAAACAACAGGTATAGACTAATAGTGAAATTCTTACTTAGCTTCCCAACAATGCAGAGAAAAAATAAAAAAAATAACACGAGGAATAAATACACCATAAGTAACGATAACTTGGCTATATACACGGAGTACCAGTACTGAGTGGATGTGCAGGGGTAACAGGTAATTGAGGTAGATATGTACAGGATAAAGGTAGGGATAAAGTGACTAGGCAACAGGATAGATAATTAACAGGATAGATAATAAACAGTAACAGTAGCATATGTGATGAGTCAAAAGAGATGCAAAAAAAGGGTCAATGCAAATAGTTAAATAGTTAACCAATAGCTACATGGACTAGCTATTTAGCAGTATTATGGCATGGGGGTAGAAGCTGTTTAGGGTCCTGTTGGTTCCAGACTTGATGCATCGGTACCGCTTGCTGTGCGAAAGCAGAGAGAACAGTCTATGACTTGGGTGGCTGGAGTCTTTGACAATTTTTAGGGCCTTCCTCTGACAGGGAGCTCGGCCCCAGTGTTGTACTGGGCCGTACACACTGCCCTCTGTAGCGCCTTGCGGTTGGATGCCAAGCAGTTTCCATACCAAGTGGTGATGCAGCCAGTCAAGATGCTCTCAATGGCGCAGCTGTAGAACTTTTTGAGGATCTGAGGGCTCATGCCGAATCTTTTCAGCCTCCTGAGGGGGAAGAAGCGTTGTCATGCCCTCTTCCCAACTGTGATGGTGTGTGTAGACCATGATAATTCCTTAGTGATGTGGACACCGAGGAACTTGATGCTATCGACCTGCTCCACTACAGCACCTTCGATGTAGATGGAGCCGTGCTCGGCCCTCTGTTTCCTGTAGTCCACGATGATAGAATAGTCTCGAACGGACCTAATCCAGTTTATTTATCCACTCTCTGACGTAGTCTCGTCAGGTATCCTGTACACCGGCCTCTATAGCGGCGTCTCCTCCTTCTTCGAGTGTCAGGGATTTGGGCCTGGCCCGGGATAATCAATGTCTTTCTTCTCCGACTCATTGAAGTAGAAGTCTGTAGAAGCTGTTCTGATGTCCAGAAGCTCTTTTCAGTCATAGGAAATMACAGAGGAAACATTAAGTAGAAAAAAAACACAGAATGCTTTGTACTGTAATGTATGGGACTCTGCTCCTCTCACTGTGTCTCTACTCCCCATCCAGAACGCGCCTGATGCAGAGCTTCAAAGAGTCCCACTCCCATGAGTCCTTGCTGTCTCCCAGCAGCGCAGCCGAGGCGCTGGACCTCACCCTGGACGAGGACGCCATCATCAAGCCCGTCCATTCCAGCATCCTGGGACAGGAGTACTGTTTCGAGGTGAGGCTGACACGACACACAATGAACACAGATAGCGCTACTAATTAAACCTGGGTTCAAATACTATTTGAAATCATTTCAAATACTTTTGCTGAGCTTGATTGATCTTGTCTGGTGCAGTGGAACCAATAGAAGAAGAGAACGTTCAAATCCCGCCCATCTGCCACTCCAGGCAGGCTAAAGCYAACACTAAAAGTATTTGAAATATTTGAAATAACATTTGAACCCAGGTCTGTCTACTATTGCTACTAATGCTACTAATGTTGGGTAGAAGTCTCTCGATTGACATCAACATAAGGATTTATTGAATAAAGCTGTAATTTTATAAATCTTGTTATCTGTGGAAAAGATATCAAAGACAAAGCCAACAAGCGGCTCGAAATGAGCTCATGTCCCAAGTTGATTTGTCACAGAAATTTGTTGTGAAAACGGCTTTCACTGCATGGCTCACTTTCCCATAGCCAACGTGTACATGACACAAGTCTCTGTGATTAAAGGACGTTGTTATGCGACTTGTCATCTTCTCCCAAGTTGCTAATGGTTGTGGCTGTTGATGTTACCGTTGGTAACCTCAGGTGACTACGGCTTCGGGAACCAAGTGCTTTGCATGTCGCTCGGGTGCAGAGAGAGACAAATGGATCGAGAATCTTCAGAGAGCTGTCAAACCCAACAAGGTGGGGAAACAAGGGCGAGAAATTAAGTTACTTCTCGTTCTGTCAGTGCTTCTCTCCTTCTCCCCTGTCTTCAATATGTCTGTTTCAATATGAGCATTTCCTCATTGTTTACTGTAACCTCCCTGTGCTCACTGTTTGTCTATGTCTGTAATGTATAGTCATCAAATACAGTACATATTAAAACACAGCACTTCTACACTATCATCAGAGTTAAATAAATAACTAAAAAGACGCAAACTCAGCACTTTAGATGCGGTTGATTAAAACAGATCTTCTAATTTCAGCTACGCTTGATCTCCTAGGTCTGCGTAATAGGCCCCTTCCCGTCCCATCCCCCCTCTCTCTTATCAAAAGAGACATTACGAGAGACAGATAACTGCTCTTGATGGCAGCAAGGGAGCTGCAGTTATTAAGGCAAACCGAGAGGAAACATCAGCCCAAGTGGATTGACTCATCCAGATGCTGTGACTGCGGGGTTCCTGGCTGAATCATGGGGCTCCAAGGACTCGACACGGGGGCTCCGAAATATCCTCTGCACCCTCATGAATCTCCAACCAGATACYTGATGGGAGAGATAAGACGAGGTGTGATGTCGATAGAGACCAGGATGTTCATTAGGTTTCGCAACCGTCGCTGGGCAGACAGACGCTCTTGATTCTTCTTCTTATTGAAATTCATGATGAACGGTTGAAAGGGTTGCATCGGCYGACGTCCACATTTATTGTCAGGCGGCATACCAATGGAGTACTTAAGAAATAACAACTTTYGAAAATTGCTGATATACTTAGCAATCTAAAMTCGGTATTAAGAGCTGATCTGAGCKAGGGCTGAGCAATCCAGTGGCATTTCAGACTAGTTGAAATGACTCACCCCTGACTAAAACATCACTCTGTGCAATCTGCACAGCACGCTCTCCTCCCATGGGGGATTTCAGACATAGTTGGCTCTTTGTAATCATGTTCAGAAAATGCAGCTCTCTGCTGCAACATTACCAATCACAKATCCACTTTCTGTCTCTCATACCTCCAGTACATATGTATTATCTAGTTTATCTCCATCTGTATGTGTGCATATTGTTCTTAGACTGTTCTTAACTAGTGGTGGAAAAAGTACTGAATTGTCAAACTTGAGTAAAAGTAAATATACCTTAATAGAAAATAACTCAAGTAAAAGTGAAAGTCACCCAGTAAAATACGACTTGAGAAAGTCTAAAAGTATTTAGTTTTAAATATACTTAAGTATCAAAAGTAAAAGTATAAATCATTTCAAATTCCTTATATTAAGAAATCCAGACGGCACAATTGTGTTTTTTACATTTTTATTGACGAATAGCCAGGGGCACACTCCAACACTCAGACATAATTTACAAATGAAGCGTTTGTGTTTAATGAGTCCGCCAGATCAAAAGCAGTAGGGATGACCAGGGATGTTCTCTTGATAAGTGTGTTAATTGGACCATTTTCCTGTCAAAATGTAACAACTACTTTTGGGTGTCAGGGAAAATGTATGGAGTAAAAAGTACATTATTTTCTTTTGGAATGTAAGMTAAAAGTTGTAAAAAATATGAATAGTAAAGTACAGATACCCCAAAAAACGACATAAYTAGTACTTTAAAGTATTTTTACTGAAGTACTTTACACCACTGTTCTTAACCTACTCAACCCTCCCTCTCTGGCTTTCTTTTTCTCTTTGGTCTTTTTCCCTTTGGTTTTCGTTCCTCCCTGTTCTGCCTTGTCCCTTTGCCACCCTCTCTTTGACCCTCTTCAGGACAACAGTCGGAGGGTGGACAACGTGCTGAAACTCTGGATCATCGAGGCGCGGGAGCTTCCCGCCAAGAAGCGCTACTACTGCGAACTTTGTCTGGACGACATGCTTTACGCACGCACCACCAGCAAGCCCCGGACTGACACCGTGTTCTGGGGCGAGCACTTTGAGTTCAACAACTTGCCAGCCGTCCGCAACCTACGCCTTCATCTCTACAAGGAGACTGACAAGAAGAGACGCAAGGTGAAGGGACAACTCTCTCACCAGTGTGCTAAACGGGAGGAAACTGGTTAAAATTACATTTTTTGCAGGCTGGTTAAATCACTGCTGGGGTTTAATGACAGCAGCTTGCCCAATGATTAAGACAAATAAATATACTTTAGTTTCATTACTATCCTCTTTTTCTCCTCTTTCTTAAAGGCCCAGGCCCCATAACTCTTGACCACAAAGTCCCACATTAAGTTGCTCTGATTTATGCCTTATTTCCCCTCTTCTATCAGGAAAAGAGCACATACCTGGGACTGGTCAGTATCCCTATCTCCAGCATCACGGGCCGACAATTTGTGGAGCAGTGGTACCCGGTCATCCAGCCTAGCGTCCTGGCCAAGGGGCAAGCAGGGGGCAAGATCATCAATGCCTCCCTACGCCTCAAGTCCCGTTACCAGACCATGAGCATCCTGCCCATGGAGCTGTACAAGGAGTTTGCCGAGTATGTTACCAATAACTACCGGACTTTGTGTGCGGTGCTGGAGCCTCTACTGAGCGTGAAGAGTAAAGAAGAGGTGGCCTGTGCGCTGGTCCACATACTACAGAGCACGGGGAAAGCCAAGGTAAGTATTGGCATGAAACATTTAACATGTTGTTACTTCAATAGTACACGGTACAATGCAAGGTCATATTCCTGTATACAACTCACTGTATCCTGTGTATATGCCAGATAAATGCTGTTTTTGATTTGATAGCATAATATTGATGGAATATGAGTACATTATAGTGAGAATGTATCCACTGTTTATAAATTCAACCGCCTCAAATCACCATGCTCTGTTGACTACAGCTAAATAGGGGGGGGGGGGCATTACTGCCAAATAGGTCAATGTCATAACAGTGTCCTTTAAATACATAGGATGTGATGTTGCGCTGTAACCAGTGTAACATGTGTCATGCTAATGTAACCATCCTATTACTTGATGGCCCATGTTCTACCAATATGTCGTGTAGACGAGCCATTGTTTACTTTACTGGCTACACTGGATATTCATTCAGTCCTTGAAGTTGGGCACTTCATGGTAGGACTCAATGCCATGCTGTGTAAGCAATATGCTGAACAGGCAAACATAGCTTCCATTGGTCGATTACCAATCAAATTATTATTCAATCACAAAACATTCCATAAAAATGTTTACCTCTCTTTTGGATTTTTCCACAATCACAACTTCTACAACCTCAGGTTCCCTCGAAATCAGACTGTCTCCACCAGTATCTCCCTGATAATGTTTTGTTGTTGTGTGATGTCACTGTACCGAATGTATAGCTAGATGATGCATGGTTTGGGGTGGTCCTAGGTTGAAAATGCTGTCAACCACCTAGCATTATCATCTACAAACCAAACACACMATCATGTCAACAATCTGCATATTTAGCTTTACGTAACTAGCTAACGTTAGCTAGTTGAAATAAAGGCATTGGGCATCTTGTGTGGTTTATGCAGWGTAGCTACATGATGTCGTCTGCTCTGTGTTTGTTTCTTGCGGCTATAGCTTGCAAGTGACTTTCACTTCTTCTCCAGCTCTGGAGCATGGCAGCAGGGTCGTTCGAGTAGGCAGGTTTTAGTGCAAAGACASACCTTGCCCAGAAGGSCAGCCCAAGGTGYCTCAGGGCTCAATCCKCTTGTTTTCGTTCAAAGTGAAAACACAACAGAATAAGTGGGGCGGCATGGGGGGTGCCCACAACCTGCGGATTCTATCTTTAAGGCACTATAAACTACAAAATTAATATTAGTTTGACTACTTCTTGGTTTTSTTACCAAACCATAAACCAAAAGAGATTTAAACAGAAGGAATATTAAACATAACAAATTACACTCTGACCTGAGGAAAGYCGTTATATCCTCAAAATTGAATTTGAGAGTACCCAATAGATTATAATTGAAGGTTTTAAAAAGAAAGTCTATGCTATATTGATGTTTCTGTTTTGTTTCTTCCCAGGATTTTCTTTCAGACATGGCGATGTGTGAGGTAGATAGATTCATAGACCGAGAACACCTTATCTTCAGAGAGAACACTCTGGCCACCAAAGCCATAGAAGAGTATCTCAAGCTGATTGGACATAAGTACCTCAAGGATGCAATAGGTGTGGCCTTCGAAAACTTCACATGAATCACTCAATACATGTTGTTGAACTGTTCTTSCTGTGATYTATTCATTATCTTTCTGTGTTTGCCTAATGGTCAGTGATATTGTGTTTGTTTCAGGGGAGTTCATAAGGGCGCTGTACGAATCAGAGGAGAACTGCGAGGTGGACCCCATGAGGACACCACCCTCTGTCCTTCCAGATCACCAAGCCAATCTCCGCATGTGCTGCGAACTGGCACTCTGCAAAATCGTCAACTCCCATTGGTCAGTAGTTGGTATATGAGTGCTTACTGTTTTTTTTTTRTTCATTCAAGTAGGATTACTCCTGGGCTACAGCACCCAAAGACTTATCTACAGAATTTTGATTGTTGAACACACCAGATTTGCATTCAGTAGTTGGCATACACTGCCTTACTAAAGCAGAATATCCTATCAAATGATAACACACTGTATATTTGTATCTCTCTGCAGTGTGTTTCCTCGGGAGCTGAAGGAGGTGTTTGCCTCGTGGAGGGTGCGCTGTGCAGAGAGGGGGAGGGAGGACATCGCAGACCGCCTAATCAGCGGCTCCCTTTTCCTGCGCTTCCTGTGTCCTGCCGTCATGTCCCCCTCCCTGTTCAACCTGACTCAGGAGTACCCAGATGAGCAGACATCACGCACGCTCACCCTCATCTCCAAAGTGGTGCAGAACCTGGCCAACTTCTCTAAGTCAGTTCATTCATTCACTACAATTTATAATGTTATGCTTATGCTAAAACTTCTGTAATATTTTGAATATTTTTCCGGGACAGAGATTAAGCCTAGTCCTGGACTAAAAAGCATGCTCAATGTAGATTCTCCATTGAAATTTCTTATTAGTTATTAATCCAGGATTGGGCTAATTCTGTGTCCGGGAAACAATCCGATGATGTGTAATCTGAGTATYTAGCATTTTGACTCTTCTTCTTCTCTCTCTCCCTCAGGTTTGGTATGAAAGAGGAGTACATGTGCTTCATGAATGAGTTCTTAGAGATGGAGTGGGGCTCCATGCAACAGTTCCTCTATGAGATCTCCAACCTGGACAGTGTGAGCAATGCGGGGGGCTTCGAGGGCTACATCGACCTGGGCAGGGAGCTGTCCATACTGCACAGCCTCCTCTGGGAGGTCATGGCCCAGCTCAGCAAGGTAGGGAGGATCAGGGTAAATATTAACAATATAACCTCTACAATATATGACCCCCCAAAAAGTACAAGTTACAGATAACCATTGTAGTGTTATTCAATAATGGTTAAGTCCAATTAGGAATCAGGACAATAAAATAACTATGTATGGTCTTGACAACTCAGTAATCTGAAAGTATGAGACAGTAGAATGAATGGAATGATTAAGTGCACTTGTAACTTTCAAAGATAAGATACTTAAAATGATCAACCACACTTTTTAACCATTTGAATGCTTTTCCTATTGTCGTTGCTAACTTGTATTCATGTCAGTCTTCTAACCCTAACCCACAGGATGCCATTATCAAACTGGGTCCCTTGCCCCGCCTCTTGAATGACATCAGCATGGCCCTGCGTAACCCCCACCTGCAGAGGCAGCCTAGCCACCAGAACCAGACAGATAGAGTCCATGAGAGACAGACGGAGAGGCTGCTCTCACGACCCAGCTTCAACAGGGGAGTCTCCTCGGAGTTCCAGAATCTCATGATGAAGGATCTCAACAGGTAGTGCCCTGGCTTTATTTAATCCTATGGGCCTATTTCCTGGAAACAGGTTAAGTATAGTCCTGGACAAAAAAGCACTTTGAATGGAGAATTATCCATTGAACATACTTTTTAGTCTATGATTAGGTTTAATCCGTGTTGGGGAAACCAGCCCTAGGAGGATGGTTGGTTGGTGCATTTGTTAAAGTTTTGCCTTTCCCGCCATAATGCTGTGGTTGGGTTGTGCCTTTTGTGCCAAACTCGTAATACACCTATAACCTTGTCATCGTCTTCTCCAATCTGTTGCCATGTGTTGTTGCCTTTCTTCAGCTCCATAGATATCACTCGCTTGCCTTCCCCTACATCTGGTGTGTCCGGTGGGGGGGTCATGCCGTCTCGTGCTCATSCTCAGCTGAGTTTCCAAGAGCGRGATCACCCACATCGAGCCTCCAAAGACGTTTTCTATGTAACCCGCCCTCCCTTGGCCCGATCCAGCCCTGCCTACTGCACCAGTAGRTCTGATATCACCGAGCCAGACCACAAGGTTAGTTGAATTCTAGAGTTTTGATAGCATTAAGATKTGTTAGGAGCCATGTTCTACAGGAAYCTATGTAAACTGCACATCTCCTTTCCATGTGGTAGCCAAGTCTGGCAGACGACTGCAGGATAGTATGGCAGCTGTGCGCTCATAGGAAAATGATGCATGTACCTTAGTGGTAAGTCATGGGACATGCAATTCAGGRATACAACCACCCCRKTRAATAGATAAAACACTTAWTCAACTTATTGGCACTTTAGAATTGGGCACASAAGGSTGTTAGCTKTATCAATCTKYTCTAGGTGCTCAGTGTCAATAAAGTGTATATCTATGATGGACCTCCAGGACTCCACAATGAACAGCGTGTCTAACCTGCAGTCGGTGGCCATGCTCAACTCCTCCCAGGCCTCCATCACCGGCATGGGCAGCTTCGGAGGGCTCAGCAGCCAGGGTGGAGGAGGCCTGGGCTCGGGCCTGAGTGGCCAGCTCCGGGCCGGGGGCCGCCTCTCGGCCGGCTCGGGGGGATCCAGCATGTCAGGGGGCCTCCGGCTGAGCCAGTTGAGCCAGATGGGCACCACCACCGACTCGCTGTCCCAGCAGCAGCAGCAGCAGGCCGCCGCCCTGAGATACCCGCTCTCCTTCCAGAACCCCCTGTTTCACCTGGCCACCGGCACTGCAGATGGACCCCACCTTCACCACCAGCACAGCAGGGCCCATCTCCCGCCGCCCCTGCTCCTGGCCCCGGAGCCTGACCCCGGTGGCTCGCACCAGGCCTACATCCCCCAGTTCGCCCACGGGGGGTTCTCCCGCAGCGAGGACCTGTCCACCCTGAGGACCGCAGCAGGGCACCTGGGGCAGCCAGCCATTATCCACTCACACAGCTATAGCGACGACTACAGCAGGGCTGATTTCGCACGGCGGCAACTGTCCATGCACGGGCAGGTATGGATTAACTTAAGGTCAAGAATGTGTTTACAATCATGTTCTACTTTTGTGCAAATTAGCCTTTTTGTCTCTCCTACTTTATAATAATTTAAGTCAACATTTGTTTGTAGCCTACATAAATAGGATTAGCATAATGTAAACATCTGAAACAGGTTTAAGACCAGGATAACTTGGAGTTCTATAATTGTCCTTGTTAGGATAATCTTCAACAGCAACAGCAGATGGGCATGGCCTCTCAGACTGGTACCTCCCACTCCTCCTTGGCCACACCCCCCTCCACAGTCCAGCCTGTGCGCCAGAGCTCCATCGCCCCGCCTCCCGTTCAACGCGTCAAATCACAGACCTCCCATCAGCTGTCCGTCAGTGCGGCTGCTGCTCCCACACCATCCACTAAGACGCGACCGCCCAGTGCCAACCTATCACCAGAGTCGGGCTACGGAGGTCGGCAACAGGCACCACGGCAACAGCTGTCGGTCAAAGACAACACAGCCCCTGGACTGCCCCACCAGCAGAGCTCTGTCAGGGAGAACCAGGGCCCCCAGGGGCCACAGGGAGGCACTACAACAACCATACAGCAATCACAGCAGCAGCAACAGCAACCACAGCAACAGCACCTGCTCAAACCTTCCATTAGTAAACAGGTATGTAGGCTACTGTACTCTATTGTGTAATTCAATCTACCCTTAAATCTGACAACAAGCTCATAGCTGTCACTGTTAGTTCCTCTCACTCTGAAAAGAGCATTATATAACAATTCCAACACACCTATCAAATACAGTTCAACCATGCTCACTCTTTCACAGTTGTTTCTGACCAACCCCAGAGTCCCAGTGACCTGTATGATTAAATAGGGCCAAGGGTCACCCCCTCATGTGTGTAGTACACAGTAGCGGTGCGTGGGTAAAATCACTGGGGAAGCAAGAAAAAAAGCCATATTACAACTTATGTGTTGTGATAATTGCTTTGCTTGCTCTATAACCTGTTAGTTCATATGCCTTGCGACCGTGATATATATATATACTGTATATATATATACATATATATATATATATGTATATATATATATAATAAACAGTTACATGACCTTCAGCACGGTCAAGTTAATGTTTCAGACATTTTTGAACCACTAAACAACTATTGATTTAGAACCACGGAGAGTTACCACAAGACGCAAAGAAAACACTTTTCCAGCACCATTTTTTATTTTTATTTAACCTTTATTTAACTAGGCAAGTCAGTTAAGAACACATTCCTATTTACAATGACTGCCTACCAAAAGGCAAGAGGCCTCCTGCGGGGACGGGGGCTGGGATAAAAATATATATAAATATAGGACAAAACACACATCACAACAAGAGAGACAAAAACAATTTAGTCCAATCAACGTAAGCTAAATATAATGTGGCTGTCCATGGTTCTGATTCGTGTGTGTGTGTGAAAATTTGTGCAAGTCGAAAATACTTGTTAACTCACCCTACTTGTAGAGAAAGGCCAATGCCATCCTCTTTCATGTTGACGAAACAGTCACTCTGTCATATAGTACACTCTTTTATTTATTGTTGTCCTAGGCTACATGGCTAAAATGCTTGCTTGCTAGCCTAACTTCCTTTCATGGGCAATGTGAGCTAGTTAACTTTAGCCTTTTACATCTAGCTACATATTGAACTTCCATCCTCTCAGGCCAGGGGCACAATGAAGGAATTAATGGTTGGATCAGAATCACTGTTATAATCATTGGCCAGTATGGAGAATTAAGTAAAACCACAAGTCCAAATCCCTATCTCCATCCATGGCTAAATTAGTAAAGAGCTAGCTAGCCACCGGAGGACAACATCACAACGAAATTCAACAATTCAAGTTGTTTCTCAATGACGTATGCTCTCAATGCGATTTGATAGGAGTGATGCCAAATCCAAACTGGCTTCCCTTGACACTTATTAAAGATACGCCAGGACCATTCACAGTTGAGCTCACTCAGTTTAGCGCAACGCTGATTGGCTATTATTTTATACTTAATCAAGGAAGGCCAAATGCTTGCTGGCTTCCCTTGCATTCAATGCTACATCCGGCAACAATGTCATACTCTTTTGGCCCAGACAGCATCAGATAGATGGCCGACACATACAGAGACAGAGGGGCAGTGTTTTGCTCGCTCGGATGCGTTCTCCAGTGAGATATATTCAGCCTCTTGCGAATTGAAGGAAAATTATGAGAAAATTATTTATCTATGTTTTTTCTTGTTCAATTTTTGGTGACAGGCCTGGCTTCCCTTGGCCTCCATGAATACACACTACTGCTAGTACTAGTACATATTCCTCTTCATATCTGCTTCTTGTCTTTTTCCCCAGGGTTCCGGGCAGTCGCCCTCGACCCTTAACCCCCCGACCCCGGCCAATGAGAGAACAGTCGCCTGGGTCTCCAACATGCCTCACCTCTCCGCTGACATTACTCTGGAGGCTAACCGCATCGACCGTGAAGAGTTCAAGCTGAAGGAATACTCCAAAAGCATGGATGAGTCTCGCTTAGATAGGGTAGATACATCTCTCCCACCACAGCTTTTGCAATAAAAAAGAATGATAGCCTAAATTTGACATTGGCAATATGTGTGTGTGTGTGTGTGTGTGTGTGTGTGTGTGTGTGTGTGTGTGTGTGTGTGTGTGTGTGTGTGTGTGTGTATATATATATATATAATATATATATATATATATATATATATATATATATATATAACAGTAGTTCTTAATTGTCTTAACAATATACTGTAGCTTTGGCATTGAAATCCCAATCTTCTAGGAAATCGACAGTAACAAAACGATGCCTCAAAAGAATGCAAAATTCGACTTAGCAGCATATTCAGCAGCAAACTGTGAGACTAGAGAACCGTAACACTGATCTGAGTCATATTTCCTTCTTAATGCACAGTGCAGATGTCAGGGAAGTGCAAGTCAAGTCTATCAGTGGAGAGCAGATGGTACCGAGAAACGTATTTATGAATAATTTAGATAGAAACAGCTGAGGATGAACTTGAACAACAGTGAGTCATTGAAAAGAAACAAACTTTTAGCTTGCATATTCATATTTGACCGCAGACACCACATTACCACATTTTTTTGTCAGAGTGAAGGTGTGTTCAGTCAACCCCCCAAAACATTTGTTGGTTGCTTAGCCATGTGTTGCTAATAAACAGTATGACAATTGCTCAACTATTTTTATATTTTCAATATATTCCCTTCTGGAGTTKTTTTCATAATAGACATAGCTAGATCTTTGTGCATAGTGAGCAAGTGAAAAGGGATAAACGATGTGTCTTAGACTTTAGTGAACACTGGACAACAATGTGGTTGCCTCCCTATTCCATGGCGACGTGTATGACAATTGCTCAACCATTTTCTATTTCCAATGCGTTCTCTTCTCTCTGTCTGTCTCAGGTAAAGGAATATGAGGAGGAGATCCACTCCCTGAAGGAGCGACTGATCATGTCCCACAGGAAGCTGGAGGAGTATGAGAAGAGGCTCCTTTCCCAGGAGCAGCAGACCAGTAAGATCCTCTCACAATACCAGAGTCGCCTGGAGGACAGCGAGAGGAGGCTACGGCAACAACAAGTGGAGAAAGACTCCCAAATTAAAGGAATAATCAACAGGTAAAAAGAGGGGTGATGGTMGAGGAGATGGAGAATGGAGATGTAGAGATGAAGAGAAAGAGAGAACTAAAATGGAGTGAAGAAAATAAATGTATGTATTACTGAGACCTAGCGTGTCTGATTACGTTTTTCCAAGAAATATCCAACCTTCATAGACAGAGTTAATCTTCGTTAGGCAAGTGCTGATTTTTGGAAATAATCTGGGGAATATTGACGAATATATGAGTCTAGATAATGTATAGTTATGAAATAGATACTTTAATAATGTATGGAGAAATAACGGGGAGGCCTCAACCATATTTTTATAATATATATATTTTTTAACCTTTATTTAACTAGGCAAGTCAGTTAAGAATAAATTCTTATTTTCATTTGAAAGGCGAGGTTAACAGTGAAATCCATTCATATGAACGATTAATGTCTGTATGTAGATACCTTAGGCAATTGGTTTTCACTCAGTCCGTAGGAAAATGTTCATTGAACATTCTTTTTCTGACTAATGTTGACAAATTTACTTAAGACAAGGAACTTGAGAGGAAACTATTTGTGTAAATGTTCTGCTTTTGTCCACCACTTCTAACAATCTGCAATTGAAAGTTAGATATACGTCACAGGGAACTTTGCTACTTTTAATCCATTCCAGGGAAGAGGAAATGGAATGAAGACCGAGACAGTTCCTGGCTGTACTTAATGGAACCAATCCCATCCATAACCCCATAACTTGGTGCATAAAGAACCCAAAAGACACATTTTTAGGCCCTTTGTACTATTGCACTACTTGGCAGCCATTTTATTGCCAGTATATCAAACATGCTGCTTGTTTTTTCCCATCAGTAGTTTACCTGCGTCATCTGTGGTGATTATTCCGATAACCGCAAACTGAGAGGGATTCAACTAGATTGAATCGAAAAGCACAATAATGGACTGAAAGGTGACATCATYTGACTTCTATCTGCCCTATACAGTATGAGGCCATAATGGCCTTGTGTTTTTGGTTATTGTCCTGCTGAAAGGTAAATTTGTCTCCGGTGTCTGTCTGGAAAGCAGACTTAACCAGGTTTTTTCTAYGACTTTGCCTGTGCTTAGCTCTATTCAATTTCTTTATCCTAAAAAACTCCCTAGTCCTTGCCGATGACAAGCATGCCCATAACATGATGCAGCCACCACTATGCTTGAAAATATGGACAGTGGTACTCGGTGATGTGTTGTGTTGGATTTGCCCCAAATATAACGCTTTGTATTCAGGACTTAAAGTAAACATTTTTTAATTTTTTTGCAGTTTTATTGTCTGTTGTTGCTCCAGTCTCAGTTTTCGCTTATCACAGCCATTAAACGCTCTAACTGTTTTAAAGTCACTTTTGGCCTCATTGTGAAATCCCTGAGCGGTTTCCTTCCTCTCCGGCAAATGAGTTAGGAAGGATGCCTGTATCTTTGTAGTGACTGGGTTTATTGATACACCGTCCAAAGTGTAATAATAACTTCACCATGCTTAAAGGGATATTCAATGTCTGCTTTTTTATTTTTTTTATCTACCAATAGGTGCCTCTATTTGCCTGGCATTGAAAAACCTGAATCTGTGTTTGAAATTCACTAATCGACTGAGGGACCTTACAGATAATTGTATGTGTGGGTACAGAGATGAGGTAGTCATTCAAAAATCTTGTTAAAAAATATTATGAGTCCATGTAACTTATTATGCGACTTCTTAAGCACATTTTTACTCTTGAARTTATTTAGGCTTGCCATAACGAAGGGGTTGAATACTTATTGACTCGAGACATTTCAGCTTTTCATTTTTAATTCATTTGTAAACATTTCWAAAAATGTTGTGGTGTATTGTGTGTAAGCCAGTGACWCATCTCAATGTAATCCATTTTAAATGTGGAAAAAGTCAAGGGTGTGAATACTTTTTGAAGGCACTGTATATAAATGTGTCATTCATTTTGTGTAATTAGTCCTCTCTCAGCATTCTGTTAATCTCAGGAGTTTAACGCTCTGAAGTTCATCTACTTTGTCAGCAATTTCACAACTTTTCTGTGTGACTTCAAATTAAAACAACCATGTCGTTCAGGCGGAAAGTAGATGTGATAAGATTGAAAGATAATGAAATATATAATGAGCAAAGCAGGAGAATTTCATTACCTCAGAAATATCGACCAGGTAGGAGTTAGGATGTCATATGTACCCTTGTTCATTGAATCTCCATCACCAAACAGCTGATCGCCATCTTGGATTTGACTTCATGATTGCAGTGACTTTTAATTGATCCTTCACCTTTTGTGTCTGTTGAAGAAAATATCAGAAKCATTGCCTTGAATGATGCAGATCTTGAAATTCCAAAGGCAAGTAATTAATGATCCATGTTCCCTTCTCTGGAAAATAATTCTGATGCTGAGTAATCATGTCTAAAGGTGAATTTGCATGGCAAGAAAAATATCCTATGGAGACTGTAGCAATAAGCTTCCCATATCCAATAAGCTTCCCAACTCTTTTTGAAATGGTTATAACAAGGATTTGGAATCTCTATCATGTTGTGTCAGTTCGACTATTCCATGAGGATGTACTATTAATTAAACCCCCTTCAGAACACGATGACCAGCAAAACACCACAATCTAGACATCATTAGGCATGATTAAATTGGAAAACACCCTGAATTGGACAGACACYTCATGCTGAATCCCMTGGGAAACATGGAAATATGCACTTCAACTGCCTCAAAAATGCTTCCTTGTATTACTGGAGCAGTGTATGTTAAACAGCTACAGCATTGGTTGAATAGATTATAATTTGGCTACCAGAGGTTATAACAACGCTACTATAGACCAGGTAATGGGTATAATTGACAAATCAACGTTTGTCAGGGCAATGACAGATGCAGCTTGCACCTGGACAGTCTTTATAAGCCTTACGCTTTGCACTTAGCTACTTAGTGTCTACTTAACTCACAATTCTCTCAACTGTTTGAACTCTCTCTCTCTCTCTCTTAGACTTATGGCTGTGGAGGATGAGATAAGGGGAGGAGCCATCATTGAGCCGCCAAAAGCTAACGTTAGGGTCTTCGCCGATCAGGTCTGTGATTTTCTTCTTCCGGTCGCCATGTCTGTAGGATGGCCTGTGTCTATCTCTCTATCCTTCTCTATGTTGTTTTCATCTCTTTGTTGATTTGTCCCTTTTATTTTGTCTAGACAAGTCCTTGGGTTTGGGTGAGACTGTCATTTGTCTGTCAATCCGTTTAGGTGCTTTGAAGGTCAAAGAACGTCTGTTTACATCTRGTGTCTGTCTCTCYARCAYTCTGTTTATATTCTGTCTGACCACATCCGGGTTGTAATCAAATCAGCGTCTGTGATAACTGTACATCTCAGACACGTCTATCAACTTTGTGTGAACTATATGTATTAAGTCAAGTTGTATTACCAGTCCAACACAAATGCAAGACAAAATACACGACTATTGAACAAAGTTTTGGTCCTGAGGATGATTCATTTGTCAGGCCGACAACGTCTCCAGCATCCACACTCAATGTCTCTCAGTCATGCTTTTAGCCAGCCACTCATCATCTCCTATCAAACCGGGCAGGCTCACCCTCAAGCCTGAGTCATGCTACAAAACATACCAGCTTTCAGTGTGTGTTGTGTGTGTGTATGTGTTGTGTGTGTGTGAATGAGAGCAGTGTGTCAAACCCAATGCTCTTGCAAATGACATCACATGTATGCTCAAGCTTCTTCCATTCGTTTAAATCAAATCCCTGTTCCACCAGAAGATGGTCCCACCCAACCGCTTCCCATCCCAAACTCCTTCATCCCAATTATTCACACTGAGCATGTCAACGTCAAGTTGTATTACCAGTCTAACACAATGCAAGACAGATTAATAACACAACTATTGGACAGTTTTTAGTCCTGAGGATGAGTTTAATTTGTCAGGCCGACAACGTCTCCAGGATCCACACTCAATGTTCTCGGTCCATGCTTTTAGCCAGCACCCACCATCTCCTGTCAACCGGTCAAGCCACCCTCAATCATGAGTCATGCTGCAAAGACATGCCAGATTTCTCTGTGTGTGTGTGTGTGTGTGTGTGTGTGTGTGTGTGTGTTGTGTTGTGTGTGTGTGTGTGTGTGTGTGTGTGTGTGTGTGTGTGTGTGTGTGTGTGTGTGTGTGTGTGTGTGTTGTGTGTGTGTGTGTGGTGTGTGTGTGTGTGTGTGTGTGTGTGTGTAAAAGAGCGAGAGAGGTGAGCAATGTCTCTTGCAAACAACATGACACATGTACGCTCAAAGCTTCGCTGAATCCCGCCCAGCCACTTCCCAATCCAACTTCTTTATCCCAATCTGAATCAAATCAGACTAAAGAGGCAACCGATATAATACATTTTTTGGACATGCAGAGATAAAAAACAAGCAGAACGTTTGAGCGGTGTGAACTGACAGTGCTCCCGCTATGTCCAGATAATAATACAGCTGAATGCAGCACCCTGCAAGGCGTTAAACGGTAAAGGCCTCAGCCACGCTTCCTCGAGTGGAGCAGTGATCCAATGCGTCTCTCCTGTTATTTCTCTATCAGTACACAGCCTTCTCCAGAGAGGGAGAGGAAGGCGGGAGGGAGAGGAAGAGAGGGAGAGATTAGCCAGAAAGGCTTAGAAACTTTGGTTGAAAGGGCGTAAAGCCGTCCAGCGATGCGTGGCGTTGTGTTCCGTTTGCCAGACAAGTAGCAGACAAAGAGTTTTTGCACTCGCGCGGGTTAACTCAGTCGACCGTGGCCAGTCTGTGTGTTGACATGTAGTTGCGGGAGTGTCATGGTAGACTTGGCCTACAGCCTACACAGCGTTGGGTAGGAATCTATTTGTTCCTTTACTGAGGGCTGAGAATACAGTTTTGAGTAGCTCTCCCAGAGGTCGTAGTAGCGTTCAAGGCTGGGCATCCATCTTGACATTGGTTTTGTTTCCAAGCTGAAGAGGAATATTTTGCTATTTAACATGAAGCTGTTTGGGTCTCTTCCTAGACACAGTACAAATCACAGCAACGTCCAAACATGGATCTTCTGGTACCATTCATTATTTCCCATGTCATGCTTCCACCCAAGTTTTTATTTTTTCTCATGCTATTTGTCATTGTCATTGCAACCAGGCAAACCTTTCTGTGTATTCCATTGTTCTGAAGGTTATAGACAAGAGATTATAAAAGGAAGCCGTAAATTGTTGTGGCCCATTACATTCCCATCATGGCTATGCCCAAGCAGAGCATGTTGGCATGTGTTAAAATGATTGCGTTTCCAATTTATCTGTCATTATTTGCAGTGAGCTGGCTACCATACAATCACTTGTCCATCCGCCATGGGCAGCAACAGGTGTTTAATACATGGTGTCATAGGTGAGGTGTGCCGTGGACTCATGGGTTACGTCATCTTTAGTGTCCAAACAGTGGGCAGTTCATCATCAGCTTCTCAAGTTTTTTACATGCAATTTGTTGGATACATATTCCCTATAGCATTATTATGAGAATACCTCTCACCCCTCTCATACTAAATATCTGGTTTTTAATGGGAGTTTATGTGAATTGTCAAACTTGAATTAAATTAGTTCATTTAAAATATTGCTTTGAGGTTTTTATTAATATCGTTATGTACAAATGTTTATCTTAATTTGATCCTCTGTTGTAACAGATACATTTTCACTGTTCCG
>NC_036874.1:8879787-8882832 GCF_002910315.2 Salvelinus sp. IW2-2015 | reverse complement strand
TCACATTATTTTGGTTATTTTGATTTTGTCAACAGCAATTTGAATAATGGCGAGCTTTACTGTAAAAGAAAATCAATAAATGCTGGAGCTGAAATATCAACCCAGGTTCTGGGGTAGACATAACATAGTAAACAAAAATCTGTAACACTCAAATTAGTATGATTGTTACATATGGTATGTATTAATATGTGGATGTCCATCATCCATTTCGTATGATATATTACAATTCATAAAATATGCTACAAATTAAGAATTCCAATTTGTTGTGGCTAATGTTAAGTAGGTGGCTAGGTGGTTAAAGCTAACGTTAGCTAGGTGGCTATGTTAGCTAGGCTAGGGGTTAGGGGTTAAGGTTAAGGTCAGGAGTTAGGTGAAAGGGCTAGGGGAAGGGTTAGCTAACATGCTAAGTAGTTGCAAAGTAGCTATACGCTCAACCATCCACCCCGACCAACTACAATCCTTTAATTTTTGCCTTAAGTAACCTTCGGCCTGATGTAACCATACCAAACATAACATATCATACTAATTTGAGTGCCGGATTTTCATTTACTTTTACATCTAGTCTGAGGCCAGGCTGAACAGTGCCTTTGGAAAGTATTCAGACCCCTTGATCTTTTCCACATTTTGTTACGTTACAGCCTTCATTTATTTTTAAATCCTCAGCAATCTGCACACAATACCCCATAATGACAAAGCCAAAACAGGTTTTTAGAAATTTGTGCAAATGTATAAAACATTAAAAACATTAACTTATTTACATAAGTATTCAGACTTTTGCTATGAGACTCGAAATTGAGCTCAGGTGCATCCTGTTTCCATTGATCATCCTTGAGATGTTTCAACAACTTGATTGGAGTCCACCTGTGGTACATTCAATTGATTGGACATAATTTAGAAAGGCACACACCTGTCTATATAAGGTCCCACAGTTGACAGTACATGTCAGAGAATAAACCAAGCCTTGAGGTCGAAGGAATTGTCTGTAGAGCTCCGAGACAGGATTGTGTCGAGGCACAGATCTGGGGAAGAGTACCAAAACATTTCTGCAGCATTGAAGGTCCCCAAGAACACAGTGGCCTCCATTCTTAAATGGAAGAAGTTTGAACCCACCAAGACTCTTCCTAGAGCTGGCCGCCCGGCCAAATGGAGCAATCAGGGGAGAAGGGCCTTGGTCAGGGAGGTGACCAAGAACCGATGGCCACTCTGACAGAGCTCTAGAGTTCCTCTGTGGAGGTGGGAAAACCTTCCAGAAGGACAACCATCTCTGCAGCATTCCACCAATCAGACCTTCATGGTAGAGTGGCCAGACGGAAGCCCCTCCTCAGTAAAAGGCACATGACAGCCTGCTTGGAGTTTGCCAAAAGGCAACGAAAGGACTCTCAGAACATGAGAAACAAGATTGTCTGGTCTGATGAAACCAAGATTGAACTCTTTGGCTTGAATGCCAAGCGTCACATCTGGAGGAAACCTGGCACCATCCCTATGGTGATGCATGGTGGTAGCATCATGGTCTGGCGATGTTTTTCAGCGGCAGGGACTGGGAGACTAGTCAAGATCGAGGCAAAGATGAACAGAGCAAAGTACAGAGAGATCCTTGATGAAAACCTGCTCCAGAGCYTTCATGACCTCAGACTGGGACAAATGTTCACCTTCCAACAGGACAACGACCCTAAGCACACAGCCAAGACAACGCAGGAGTGGCTTCGGGACAAGTCTCTGAATGTCCTTGAGTGGCCCAGTCAGAACCCGGACGTGAACCCGATCTAACATCTCTGGAGAGACCTGAAAATAGCTGTACAGCAACGCTCCCCATCCAACCTGCCAGAGCTTGAGATGATCTGCAGAGAAGAATGGGAGAAACTCCCTAAATACAGGTGTGCCAAGCTTGTAGCATCATAGCACCCAAGAAGACTCAAGGCTGTAATCTGAATACTTATAAAAATGTGATATTCCATTTTTTTTTATCGTCATTATGAGGTATTGAGTGTAGATTGATGGGGGGAAAAAACGATTTAATCAATTTTCTACTATTTAATCAAGTCTGCAACATAACAAAATCTGGAAAAGGTAAAGTGGTCTGAATACTTTCCAAAGGCACTGTGCAGTGTAGCACTATATATTGGACATTTGGATTTATGTATTGTACAGATTTAAAATACACATACTATATACATCAATGTATGTGACTCTTACACCACTCAGACAAGTATGCCAACATTATTTGCACAAATTCAGTCATATACGGAGACTTCCTAAACGTGTAACTCTTTGCAGTAGGTAAATTGTTTACCCTCTGAATTCAAACCATAAAACTCCAGCATCAATGGTAGAATTCCTGACCGAAATGCATCAAAATGTTCAGCTGTTTAATTCAATGCTCCATTTCAATGCTCCACTATTATCAAATGTTGGCATTTGCAAAACCTTGCAACTCCTTCATCCTTCTTCACATCCTTCATCCTTGTTCTAAGAGGAGAAAAGGAAGACAGAGAGAGAAGGAACGGGGAGGTGCTTGATGAGTTGCTATCCAATCATAGCCATCCCACTGGGCACAGACGTCATTTCAAAGTCTAATTTTGATTTACATTTGGTTGAGTTGTCAACTAAAGTGAATTTAATCCATGTCATTGGATTTAGGTTAAAAGTAGGGCGGAAAAAATACTACATTCCCTAACGTCCCTAATGAAATTCAAAACTCAATCACATTTAGCCTTTTTGTTTAAATGATGTTGAATCACTGTTGATTCAACCAGTTTTTGCCCAGTGGGATAGATCTTGTAATAGATGGACCAACCACTGTATCTGATGGCAGTCACTCCAAAGTTGGATTAATCTCTGTCAGTTTGCGTTCAGCTCTGAGGCAATTATTTGTTTACCTGAGTCTCTCAATTCTGCATCTCTGAGGTATATTATTGGCAATGCTCATATATCAACAGTGACCCTGTATAGTCCCATATCTTTACTCAATGCAGATGTAAAGCCCTAGCTGCTTTAAAGGCCATTTTATTACTGATATGAATGTTTGGCACTCGAAAGGTAGCCTAT